>NW_024040263.1:34847583-34913452 GCF_014851395.1 Micropterus salmoides | reverse complement strand
TGCTCTCCTCAGAGTCTGTCATGACCTTTTGTTGGTTGAAGATGCTGGTGAGGCTCCATTCTAGTTCTTTTGAACCTCGGTGCTGCTTTCAACACAGTCCATCACAACTTGCTCATTGGCAGACTGGAAAGGTGGGCAGGAATCACTGATTAGCCTAAAACTGATTCAGATCAAAACAGATGTTTTCTCCGTGACCACACAGTTTCATTCCTACAAACATGCTCTACAGTGTCCCCTGAGGGTTCAATTCTAGGTCCCATTATATTCTTCATCTATATGCTTCCCCTGGGTATTATCATCCGCAAATACAGTGTACAATTTCACGCTGATGACACACACCTCTATATCCCAATTAGACCGGATGACCAGTTTAACACTGCAACCCTTCACAAATGCCTTGCTGAAATACATATTAGTGGATATCACAACTTCATCTTCATCAAAATAATCTGATGTCATTGTACTCATGTCATCCTGCTCACAGAACTCAAATCATGGCAAAGCTAGGGGAACTAGCAACTTATGCTAAGCCCTCGGACAGAAATCTAGGGATAGTCTTTGACCAGGACGAACCACACATAAAGAGAGTTATTCAGTTATGTTTTTATCATTTAAGAAATACAGCCGAGATCAAGTCTTTTATTTCAGCAACAGATTTGGAGAAACTCATTCATGCCTTTATCTCCTCCCGCCTCGACTCCTGGAACTCCCAATACAACCTGTCTCAGTCAGAAATCAATTCATGACCTACAGTTAGTCCAAAATTCTGCAGCTCAACATCACCACGTGTTTGCTCTTAGTTCTTATCCCCCCATGAGTTGGGATGCTGAAATCCTCTGGTAGGGCGTTGCTAGCTATTCCAAGTTCTAGGCAAAAACCCAGAGTGTATTCCTGGTTTATCTCATTTCTCATTTATACACAAAATTTTCAATGTGTAATTTATTTTTCTTTTAATTTTACACTTATATATGTTTTGTGTAGTCTTTGTTGTCCACCACTAATTAAAGCCCTTTATTACCTGTATGGAGTGCCAAATAAAGCTATTATTATTTTTATTATTTATCATACCTAAACAAAAAAAGTAGACTGTCAAAGCCTCCCTCAACAACATATATGAAAGTACCAGCCCAGCTACAGGTGTACCGGACCTTAAGTACGCTCCGTAGGTCACATGACGTTAAACACGTTGTCAGTCGCAGTTTGGTTAAGTTTAGGCAACAAAACAACTTAGTTAGGTTTAGGAAGAGATTGTGGTTTGGGTTAAAAAAATACATTATGTAAGTCAGTAACACTATTCAACTTAAAACGCAATAAGTCAAGCTTGAGATGGTTTCGTACACTGTCTCCTGGGTAAAAGTCCTGAGTTTGGACTTTATTCTAGGTCACCTAACTTCCTCTTTTGCTCATCCCCCGACTGACACACATAATGTTGGATTTTACTTGCAGTATATACTGAACGTCTGATATATATCTACTCTATTTAATTTAACTGGTTTATAGTTCTATATAGAGCAGTGTGATTTTATTTTAAATACATGAATTGTTATGATACATACAGTGTCATGGAAGTGAAAGAAGCTGTGTTTAAAGGATCAGTTTGGATTTTGTAATAAAGATTAGCTTCATCTAAACGCAGGAATGAGTTCTGCAGAACTACCGAGTAGTTCTACCAAGCCCAGCCGGTATGGACCGAACATACATGTGACATGTGAGTATAAAAAACATTTGAATCAGAGGTTACCGTTCAAAGTCAGCGGACTGACAGGGATCATTACCACACTTTCTTCTCTTCCTATATTTTGAAATAAGACTCTACATGTAGGGAGACTGGGATGAAACACCTTTTGTTTGAGCGTCAATAACTCAGTGGTTGTTTGTGCTAGGTCTCTCAAATATACAACCCATATCTGTCTTCTACAAAGATAACTCACTTGACAACTAGTACACAATCACAGATTACGTGAATTAGTATCAAACTGGGGCGTTTTCAGGCTTTTGAAACATTGGGGGCTTAGCCCAGCACAGAAATCTTTCATGTTTTCACCCCCCACCCCCTTTTCCGTCTACCCAAAGTACGTTTATAAAGCAACAGTAAATGATATATATGGCCTACATTTACTATGATTTTTATAATTACTACTGATAATATTAACACTGATAATATTAATTAGGAGGGTCTGGGGCTCCTCCCCCTGAAAAATTGGGGCTTTAAACACTTAATTTCCTGCATTCTGGTGAATTTTATTGCCCCAATTTATTGAGGAAATATCTGAAGTGACAATTCAAAATGAAAAGAATATAGTGTAATGTAATGCAGTAAGGCTGTCAGATATGTTTCTCCTGTAGTTCACCCTTTCTAATACAATTTAATCCCAGCTGAGTCTACAGACATGCAGGCATGCCTGAAGTAGCCTAAAGACGTTCTTAATGTGCATATGGCACCTTTTCACCTCAATGATAAATTAGCTTAATTCATTTGAAATAAGTAAACAAATATTTATTAATGAAATATTGGGGGGTGGGGCTCCTCCCCCTGAAGATTTTGAGCATTAAACACTTAATTCTGCACCAATTTATGGTGGAAATGTAGTTTTATATAGGGAAGGACAAAATATAGGTGTCAGGTGATAATTCAGAATATAAAGATATAATAAATGTAATGCAGTAATCAGTAGCTTATAGTTATTTTCGCGCATTTGGCGAATTATTATTCTTTTGACCCACAACACAAGAAACAGCTGGAGCAGAGGGGGAGGAGTTGAGGCTGTAAGAGATGTGATTGGGCCAGCCCAATGTCAGTATTGGCCTGATGCTTTATGGGCCGATCGTTGCTCATTTCTTTACATAAATAAATGATTTGACTTGTAGCCTATTCGATGAGAGGAGCGCACTGCTCTTCACAGAGGAAGAAAAACATCCCGGCCGCTTTAGAGGGAATGAAGCATCCTGGAGACAGTGAAACAGTAGTGTCTCACAGCGAGGGGACAGACACAGCAGCACACAGAGGACAGGTGTCTTGATATTGTCTCTCTTCTTTGCAGCGACTGTGTTAATACGCTGAGCGACAACATTTATATTTATATATCTCCCCCCCCCCTCTCCCTCTCCCCCCCCCCCCTCTCCCCTCTCTCCCCCCCTCTCCCCCCCCCCCCCTCTCCTCTCGTGCTGACTCGCCGGCAGGCTGAGTAACAGCAGGGGGGCTCTTTGCTTCTTATCCGCTGCATATTAACATGGAAAATATTGTTGTTGCTGTTGTTGAGTTACATTCGGGCTACAGTCAAAACAACAAAGAGTTCCGTAGTTACAAACGACCCCTAGTGTTGTAACACTAGCTGGGGATGAATGTAACAATGAGAGGTAATTTCCTAAAATAACATTCACACTATACAATTTATACAAGAACGTTATTGGAGAATAAAGAAGACATTGTTTTGAATAAGCTGAACAATTTAAAGTTATAAAAACACTTATTTTTTCAAAACTTTATATTAACTGAAAAACGGTGCAATTACTGTCACAACTATGGCAAATGTAGACGGCCCCTAAAGTGTTTTTGGGCCCAGAACTGATCTTGACCTATTTCTTTTGGCCTTGAGTTAGAAAAGTGTTTGCACACAATGCAGAAATCTGAGGATTCAGAATCCTCTTGATCATTGGACTCGGGCGTTTTGCTTGTTTGCTTTCTTTTACCCCTGTCTGTCTTATGCGTCCACTGCCAAGGCATGCTAGAATAAAGGTACAAAAAAACCTTCTGAATCATCATAAGGCAACTTGTTCTCACCCCTTGACTTGTCACATATGGACACATGGTCAAGACCCATCGGTGTCAGTTTGTAACGGACTGGGGCTGTAGTGTCAGTTTTGGACAGTAAAGGCAGGTAAATGATGTTAAACAGAAAAGACTAAGGTGGATGGAAGGCCAGAACCCCAACTTTGAACCAGGAGACCGGGGTTCATGTCCCATGTAAAATAAAAAGTCAACATTAAATATTGTTATGTAACTTGCCTAAGCAAACGCAAGTGATGTTTGTTAAAGTACGTATTAAGTGACGTACGTAACTTTAAGTAACTTTAAGTAACTTTTCCTAACACCAACCAAGTACTTTTTGTGCCTAAACCAAATTGCAACATTTCACAACTTTAATAATGTGCCGTTTGAAAAGGGCGATGTTTCAAAACGCTAGCATTTTATTTTGAAGGTGTAACCGGACATTGCATATTTATTGTTGCTAACTTTACCGGACGTTCCATATATGTTGTTGCTAACTTGACCAAGCATCAATATGTGGGTGGGAGTGAGAATGTGTGACCATAAGGAGACAGATGCAACATTTCTGAACTGTTCCGACAACAACCAGCCATTCCATAGCTAGCTGTTTAATTTATGTATGTTCAAGGTTAGCATGAATCCAAAACATCAAATTAAACTAGAGAAACGGATACTTTAGGTGATATAAGTTATAAAATTGCATCTACAATAGAATGAATGCTTGGCAAAAATTAATCAAAAATCATTTTTTGGTTGTAAAATGCACAGGTGTTGCTAACAGAGCTTGAAAAGGAAATTGGAGTCTACAATATTTATGACATCACCGCAGCTCTTTTCTGATTGGTCAAACTGACAGTGTTACAGCTAACCCAGTGTTACCACACTCCCTGGTCTCCCCTATACTTCCTGTTTGCTTAAGTGTAGCAGTGTTCATTGCACTTCATTTTTGTCCTGCTTGTCGGCAGATTCACAACTCTCCCTGTCTGCAGGAGAATCAACGATCAACACGACACCAGTCAGATAACTTTAGGGTCAACGATATTTGCAGATTTGACTAGAGGGCCACAATGACAAAAGAGGTCCTCCTGAACACTCTGGATGAACTTGGAGAAGAAGAATTTAAGTGCTTCAAGTGGTTCCTTAAAGATGAACGTCTGAAAGACTCTTCAACCATCCCGAAGAACAAGCTGGAGAACGCAAAGACGTGGGACACAGTGATCTGATGATCCAGACCTACACACTTCCTGGAGCTGTGGAGGTGACCAAGCAGATTCTAAAGAAGAGCCAAAGGAATGATTTGCTACAGAGTTTGTTGGACACCAGCTCGGGACCACAAGGTCAGTCACAGGAAGTAGAAAACATGAAAAACACGATGGCACGGCAGTCTGAGAATTTTCAACCTGATGAAAATTAAAAACCTGATAATTGAGGAAACTCCCAAAGAGAGTGTAGAGGATTCTGCTGAGAGAGAGCATTTATGAAAAATATAGCACATAAGGAGCGGTTTTGAGGGGTGGAGGAAGCTGCTGCAGCAGGCAACATATGCATGAGTTTTACCAGCAGAGTAACAGTGATGAGGATCAGGCTATAATGTCAGAACTGTACACAAATGACGATGATGTTACTGCCCACACATTTGTGAATGAGCAATTGAAAGATGCTGCAGGATACAAACAGTGTCCAAGTGAAATACTCCATCTAAGTGTACCGAACCTATGAGAAGCAACACAAACATAAAGCAAGAGAGTAAGAGACAGTAATTGCATTTTGACACAAAGGAAATATTCTACAGTTAAAGTTTGTCTCCCAAACCAATTACAGCCTCAAATTACTACTACACACAAGCATGTGCTGGACAACATCACAAGAAAATATCTTTATTAACACCAATGCAAATAGATACACATACTGCAAATGAATACAGAGATTCAGCAGCATGATAGCAAACTGAGCAGCATGACGACACCTGCTAGCATTCAAATTCTACAACTACATTATTCCTCTCTCTTTCAATGAATGTCAGTCATGTTGAAGAAACTCCACAGAACAGAGGACCTGCCTCTCATCAGACTGAAGGTAAAGTTACATTATAAAATGTGATTTTCAAACAAATATGGGGAGTCATTCTGTCTCAGCCAGCAGCTATGTTTATAAAAGTTTGTCAAATTTTAGATATGTAGCGACAATAAATTAATGGTTGAACTACATACAGACAGCTTTTGTTTAAGCTTGTTTCTAACAACTTGGCGAACATGCTAACTTCAATAGATTTCTCTGCAACAGATACAGTATCTCTAAGTGAGTTCACCCCTCACATGTCTGTAAATATCTGATTCTATCTTTTCATGTTCAACACTAAAGAAATGACAGAAAGAAAGTAGTGAGTGTGCAGCTTGTATAACAGTGTAAATCTGCTGTCCCCTCAAAATAACACATCACACAGCCGTTAATGTCTAAACCGCTGGCAACAAAAGGGAGGACACCCCTAAATGAAAATGTTCAAATAGGACCCAATTAGCCATTTTCCCTCCCCGGTGTCATGTGACTTGTTAGTGTTACAGGGTCTCAGGTGTGAACGGGGAGCAGGTGTGTTAAACTTGGTGTTATCGCTCTCACACTCTCTCATACTGCTCACTGGAAGTTCAACATGGCACCTCATGGCAAAGAACTCTGAGGACCTGAAACAAAGAACGGTTGCTCTACATAAAGATGGTCAGGCTGTAAGAAGACTGCCAAGACCCTGAAACTGAGCTGCAGCACGGTGGCCAAGACCGTACAGCGGTTCAACAGGACAGGTTCCACTCAGAACAGGCCTCGCCATGGTCGACCAAAGAAACCAAAGAAAAGTGCACGTGCTCAGCGTCACATACAGAAGTTGTCTTTGGGAATATTCATATTCTTTGCACCTATTAATAACCAACGGATTAGAAACTCAAGTGTCTTAAGTTGTCCAAAACAACAGAAGTGATAAATGGGTTAATTTCCGTGCGTGCTCTCTTCATGTTGTTCTTGTAAAATACAATGAAAGGTCATCATGTAGGTAATTTTATTTATGGCAGGCGTTCACAAACGGCCCTTTAAAAATAAAGGAATAAAGGACTTTGCCATGACAAAAGGTCACTTCGGGCATCAAGAGGCAAAGTGGCAGGTGTGCACCCCCTTAACAGAGACGTTACTAACAGTATCAAATATGTTTGGTTATGACATTAAGCTGGCTCCATTGCTGTTATTTGAAAGGAAAATGTCGTTGGTTCTTAGGAAGGACAATCCTAAAGAACAAAATGCTTCTATATGTGTGCACAAACAGCCTGATACTTTATATTTTTTATATTTGTGTTCAACACAGACATGATGGTTCCAATACCAGAGCCACAACCCATCACATATTACCAACACATGCTTCAATCACACTTTCAGGACAAGTTCATATGTATACAAGAAGGATGGATGCAGAAGAAGGAACGTCTGGATGATATCTACACAGAGCTGTACATCACTGCTGGGGCTGACATAAGCATAAACACACAGCATGAGGTCATGCAGATTGAGGCAGTGTTGAAGCCAGCAGAAACAGACAAACCAATTAGACCTACTGACATGTTCAAACCCCCCTCTGGAAAATACAGACCCATAAGAACAGTACTGACCAGTGGAATCGCAGGAATTGGCAAAACATTTCTTGTGAGCAAGTTTGTGTTGGACTGGGCTGAAAAAAAATCCAATCAAGATATGCATCTGATTTTTCCCTTCACCTTCCGCCAGCTGAATTTATGGGCAGGGGAAAAGTTATGTTTGACAGAACTCATTCATAATTGCATCAGGGAAACCAGAGAAATCAAGGAAGAAGCTCTTAACTACATCTTTGAAACTCTGCAGTCATCAGGAAACACCAACTATGACAAAAGTAAATTCAAACTTCTGTTTGTTTTGGATGGACTGGATGAGAGCCGTCTTCATCTGGACTTCTCTACCTGGGAAAATCAGCCAGTAAACTTCAATGTGACAGATTCCACCTCAGTGGATGTGCTACTGACAAACCTCATCAAAAGGAACCTGCTTCCCTCTGCTCGCCTCTGGATAACCACACGACCTGCAGCAGCCAATCAAATCCCTCGAGAGTTTGTCGACAGCATGACAGAGGTTAGAGGGTTCACTGACCCACAGAAGGAGGAGTACTTCAGGAAGAGATGCAGAGATGAGGAGCAGGCCAGCAGAATCATCTCCCACATCAAGACATCACGAAGCCTCCACATCATGTGCCACATCCCAGTCTTCTGCTGGATCACTGCTACAGTTCTGGAGGATGTGTTGAAGACCAGAGAGAGAGGAGAGCTGCCCAGGACCCTGACTGAGATGTACACAGAATTCTTGGTGTTTCAGATTGATCAGACAAAAAAGAAATACGGCCCAGAAAAGTGCATTCAGTACATTAAGTCATTAGCAAAACTGGCTTTCCACCAGCTGGAAAAGGGCAACCTGATCTTCTACGAATCAGACCTGAAAGAGAGCGGCATTAATGTCAGTGGAGCCTCGGTGTGCTCAGGAGTCTTCACAGAGATCTTTAAAGAGGAACGTGGGAAGAAGAAGGATGAAGCAGACAAGATGTTTAGCTTTATCCATCTGAGTGTTCAGGAGTTTTTGGCAGCTTTGTATGTAGAGAAGGCACTCATTAACAAAAACAAGAATGTCATGTCTGAGCCAGGGCAAACCTTTGGCAAGCATGTGCGAATGGTTTTCAGCAAACATCTGTGTCAGAGGTCCACAGGTTCGCTATTGACAAGGCCTTGCAGAGTCCAAATGGACACCTGGACTTGTTCCTCCGCTTCCTCATGGGACTTTCTCTGCAGACCAATCAGACTCTCCTACGAGACCTACTGAAAAAGAAAAGAAGCTCAGAGACCAATCAGGAAACAATCGAGTACATCAAGAAGAAGATCAGTGAGAATCTGTCTGCAGAAAGAAGCATCAATCTGTTCCACTGTCTGAATGAACTGAACGATTGTTCTCTAGTGGAGCAGATCCGACAGTACCTGAGTTCAGGAAGTCTCTCCACAGATAAACTGTCTCCTGCTCAGTGGTCAGCTCTGGGCTTCATCTTACTGTCATCAGAAAAATATCTGGACGTGTTTGACTTGAAGAAATACTCTGCTTCAGAGGTGGTTCTTCTGCGGCTGCTGCCAGTGGTCAAAGCCTCCAACAAAGCTCTGTAAGTGCACAGATAACTGCAGATACTCACTGTATCACATGTATAGGGTTGTTCTCAGTGTAAGAATGTCTTACTGAAAAACTAGTTTCATTGTACCACCACAGATTAATGCAGCCATGAAATGAAAACAAAATATTATACAATGTAGTTGATTTTAAGATAAAATAAATTTGTGTATTACTGGGATCAAACTGATTTGACTAAAGATCCCAATAATAAACACAGCAATAAAAACTATAGGAAACTGTATAAATGTGATGTTTTTTAGTGTTAGATGAAACAAACAGTATCAGCGTTTGTCTTTATCACTGAATATCTCTCACTATCCCCCCTTCAGGCTGAGTGGCTGTAATCTATCAGAGAGAAGCTGTGAAGCTCTGTCCTCAGTTCTCAGCCTCAAGTCATCTAGTCTGAGAGCACTGGACCTGAGTAACAACAAACTGAAGGATTCAGGAGCGAAGCTGCTCTCTGCTGGACTGGAGAGTCCACACTGCACACTGGAGACTCTCAGGTCCGGATTATGAAAACTTATAAAGGGAGAACCAGAACTGTGATTTGATGTTGTTGTCCTTTTCTTCAGTCATTGTACCACGTCTCTTTTCAAAATATGATTGTAAATAATTTAAAATACAGAGAGAAAATCTTTCACATATGTGCTGTACATATTTTCTAGGCTGAGTGGCTGTAATCTGTCAGAGAGAAGCTGTAAAGCTCTGTCCTCCGTTCTCAGCTCCCAGTCCTCTAGTCTGAGAGAGCTTGACCTGAGTAACAACGACCTACAGGATTCAGGAGTAAAGGTGCTCTCTGCTGGACTGGAGTGCCCACACACTACACTGGAGACTCTCAGGTCAGGATTGAACCATAATTCACCCTTCGCTAAGCCACGTCCCAAAACCGCAAGCTGGCTAATCACAGCACCTTATAGGACACACTCTAACTGAAGTCCGAAACCTCCATGGCAATGCTGTAGCATGCAAAAGGAGTCGTTGTCTAGCTTTTTTGCCAAGTTTTACCAAGATATGGTCAAACGCTGTTACTGGAACATTTGTAATAGTTACAATCACTACCAGGAGAGGTTGAAAGGAGAAGTACGATTTATTCCCTTTCCAAAACCTAAAATAAATGCAGAAAAATGTAGGCTGTGGATTGTTCCTAATGTAATGTTAGCTAGTTAATGCTACCTAACTTACTACTGAATGTAACGTTATATAGGCCTACTGCTTTTTCATTTCAATGTTTGCAATAGGGAATATAGACCTACACAGTTGAAAGCAACAGTGTTATCCTTAATATAATTGTCCTCTGTCTCAATGATCAGGTGATGTGGTGGTTCACTTTTACTCTGTGATCGGTAGGATATAGCTTCTATCTTTGTTTTGTTTTTTTTGTCAGTTTGACAGCCTGAATCTAACCTTGAAATGCATAATGCAAACATTTCTGTATAATTCTCTGAGAATGCTCTTTAGTTTTTCCAAAAATTAAACAATATTTCTCCAGGGAGTGCAGTTACAGATAGTGGCAGCGCCATACTAAGTCTGATAAGTCCAACCGTTTGTCAGACTCAGACACAGTCATTAGGGCTGGCGTGGCTTTGTGAAGGGTCAATTGTCACATGATGTTATCGCCATCAGTCACTGTACTACTTCTCTTTTATAAAAGCGGTGCCTACCAAAATATA
Organism: Micropterus salmoides; assembly: GCF_014851395.1. Lineage (NCBI taxonomy): Eukaryota > Metazoa > Chordata > Actinopteri > Centrarchiformes > Centrarchidae > Micropterus > Micropterus salmoides. Next base: position 34,902,799 of record NW_024040263.1, on the reverse strand, counting down.
ATCCTAAATCATATCAAATACAGAGAGTAACGTTTTCATTTACATTATATTTATTAATTTAGCTGACGCTTTTATCCAAAGCGACTTACAATTGTTATTTATGTCAAAAGTCACACACCTCTGGAGCAACTAGGGGTTAAGTGTCTTGCTCAGGGACACATTGGTGGATGTGTAACATTTGGGAATTGAACATGGGTCTCTCACACCAAAGGCGTGTGTCTTATCCACTGCGTCATCACCACCCTCGCGCCATCACCACCTTATGTACATATGTGCTGTTCATATTTTCTAGGCTGTGTGGCTGTAATCTGTCAGAGAGAAGTTGTGAAGCTCTGTCCTCAGTTCTCAGCTCCAAGTCTTCTAGTTTGAGAGAGCTGGACATGAGTAACAATGACCTGCAGGATTCAGGAGTGAAGCTGCTCTCTCCTGGACTGGAGAGTCCACATTGTACACTGAAGACTCTCAGGTCAGGATTAATAAAGCTATAAAAAGTGAACTACAATTGTCACATGATGCTGTTGTCATTTTTCTTCAGTCATTGTACTACTTCTCTTTTATGAAGTTTGCAGTTTGTACCTAAATATATTTATTTTATCCCTTTTATTTTATTCTATTTTACTTATTTTATATTTATCTTAAACGTGTATTTTAGTCTTTTCAATGTTTTCTTGCTTTTATCTTGTATTGTTTCTGTATTATTGTTTTTTGGGTATTATTGTCTTTACACTTGTTAAAGCACTTTGTAACTTGTTTTTGAAAAGTGCTCTACAAATAAAGATTATATTTTTTATATATATATATATATATATATATATATATATATAAACCTAAATCATATAAACACTGAGTAATATTTTCAAAAATGCGATGTTCATATTTTCTAGGCTGTGTGGCTGTAATCTGTCAGAGAGAAGTTGTGAAGCTCTGATGTCAGTTCTTGGCTCCCAATCGTCTAATCTGAGAGAGCTGGACCTGAGTAACAACCTAATGCAGGACTCAGAAGTGAAACTGCTCTCTGCTGGACTGGAGTGTCCAGACTGTACACTGGAGACTCTCAGGTCAGGATTAATAAACATGTAAAGAGTCAGCCATAACTGTCACATTTATGTTTTTGTCATTTATCTTCATCGTCATTACGGTACACCACTTCCCTTTTCAGACACTGATATGAAAATAGTTGCTGTCAAAATATACTGTAGGTGTAAGTAATTTCAAACACAGAGACGAATGTTTTCACATGTGTATTGTCTATATTTTCTAGGTTGAGTGGCTGTAATCTGTCAGAGAGAAGCTGTGAAGCTCTATCCTCAGTTCTCTGCACCCCATCCTGTAGTCTGAGAGAGCTGGACCTAAGCAACAACGACCTGCGGGATTCAGGAGTGAAGCTGCTCTCTGTTGGACTGGGGAGTCCACACTGTGCATTAGAGACTCTCAGGTCAGCATTCAGCTTATGTTAACAGAGAAAATGTAGCAAGATACCCAACATATTTAGGTTTTAACAGTGTAGATTATACACTGCAGTTAAAACCTTGGACCTGAAAGTCAAATGGCACACACAAGTCTCGGCCTCAGATCGTACTTTGGAATAAAATTTATTGCCCAGAAATAGCAGCCAGTGTGCAGCGGTGCATTTACAGCTAACAGCTGTGGATGGAGTTACGCTAAATTGGAGTTTTTACATGGAGCCAAAGTCGGTCTCCTCCTCTCCAAAACAAACGGACCAGCTGATAACAACAGGTTGTGTTGTGCTTCATCTAAACCATTGGTAATTATGTTTGTTACGAATATATGTAAAAAGAACATTTGACAAGAAAATGAAATCAAGTAAACAAATCGAAGTGATTTAGATTAGAAAAGGAGTGGGAAGAAGAAAAAAAACCTTATTTAATCCCACCCCCTATCCAAAAATCTAAAGCTTACAAGTAATCGACCCGCGTTCCAAATATTTGCACATCTACTTTGTTATATCCAAAAGCAATTCAAAATGTACATCAATCATTTAAACAAGAAAATAAAAAAATATAATAGGAAAGAATAAATTCCAGCAACTCAGAAATAAATGACCACAATGAAACTGAAGATAATTACTAGCCCCAGAAAAACTCATTGATTATTCACCCCCTTCTTCATCCCTGTAACCATTGAAAACCATATCTTTATAACTGATTTTAAACTGATTTATGTTTGGACATTGCTTTAGTTCCTCATTAAGACTGTTCCAGATCTTTACTCCAGAGCTTGAAATGCAAAAACATTTCCTGGTTGTCCGTATCCTGTTTGTTGTGTTGTGTTTCGCCCTTAAATTATAACCTCCCTCTCTCTCCCTAAATAATATTTGAATATTTCTTGGCAATAGGTTATTTTTGGCTTTAAACAGTATTTGGGCTGATTGATATTTCACCAGATCTGTGAATGTTAATAATTTTGACTGTAAGAATAATGAGTGAGTGTGATCCCTATACCCACCATTATGAATAATCCTTATTGCTCTTTTTTGGAGAATAGATAGTGAATATAATGAACTTTTGTAGTTGTGTCCCCAAATCTCAGCACAGTAAATGAAATATGGCTTTATTTAATACTGCAATTGATCTTGATAGTTTAGATTGTACATGATAAATGTGTGATTTCCAACTGATTCTGTCATCTATAATTAATATAATAAAAAGAAATTTATTTTCATGAACTCTCAATTATAACCCCATCTATTTGTATGTTCACCTGAATATTCATATTGTATTTTCCAAATAACATTATTTTAGTTTTATTTAAATTTAATGATAATTTATTTCTATCAAACCATATTTTTAATTTGTTAATTTCTTTAGTGACATCTTCCACTAGTTGCTGAAGGTTTTCACCTGAACAGAATATATTTGTGTCATCTGCAAATAACACCATCTTCAACAACTTAGATACTGAACATATTTCATTAATATACAAAATAAACAGTTTTGGTCCCAGAAATGACCCCCTGGGGGACACCACAAGCAATGTCCAAACATACTGACCTGGAGCTTCCCAACTTCACAAACTGCTGTCTTTTACTAAGATAACTCCTCACCCAGTCTAATACTATACCCCTGACACCGTACAGATACCTCCATTACATAATTTTTATGATCTATGGCACTGGTGATTTCCTCAATTCATTCTATTATTGCCATCAATGTAGATCTGTTTAATCTGAATCCATATTGACTGTCTGTGAGTAATTGTTGCTTATCCAAGAATGTTTCTAATCTGTTTTTAAAGATTTTTTCTAGTATTTTGGAGAATTGTGGAAGTAAGGAGACAGGTCTGTAGTTTGTGAACTGGTGTTTGCTGCCATTTTTATACAGAGGTATGACTTTGGCTATTTTCATTTTGTTTGGAAATGAACCTGTTTCAAATGATAAATTACATATAAATATTAATGGTTTTGAGATCCCCTCAATTACTTCTCACTATAGTCATGTCAATGTCATTGTAATCGGTAGACTTTTTATCTTGAATTTGCTCACAATTTCCAATATTTCTTTTTCATCCACTGGCCTGAGAAACATTGAGCTTGGATTTCTCTCTATTAATTTATTACAGTGATTTTCCCAGCTAGGTCAGGTCCCACATTTACAAAGAACTGATTAAAACTGTTAGCCACATCATCCATATTATAATAGTTCTTATCCTTATCAATAAAATACTTAGGAAAACCTACTGTATTTGTCTAGGACGATTTCTTATAATACTATTCATTATAGCCCATATTCCTTTAATATTGTTTATATTATTTATTTTTGTCATGGGTTGGCTGAGTGAAGGCTGAGGTCTGGACCCAAATGCAGACCAAAAGGCGAGGATGCAGTTCAAAAGGATTTAATTACTCAAAAAAAAAAAAACTGAAACAAGCTTACGTGGAAGCATAAGGGTAAGACCAAACTGAGGTAAATCCAACAAACACAAGGCAATCCAAAAACCAGGGAATATTCCAGGGAACAGGGAAAACACCCACATCACACACATTTACCTTCCATTGACCCCATACCCAAGAGGCTGGAGGCCCCTAGTGAGATTAGTTACAAGACAGTGTTTTAAAGATGGTTCTCATGAAATTCCCATTACACGGAGCACAAGGCAGAACACTCCCCATAGACGAAGGATGTGACCAAGACTGAAGAGACAAGCAGGCATCCAGTATATAGACACAGGGACCAACGAGTGGGGCGGGAGCAACACAGGTGAGGGGGGCTCAGGACTAATGAGACGCAGGCAGAAAGCCACAGGGAAACTAATAATAACCAGGAAGAAACAGAATAACCCCCCTCCCCCCATTCACTTACATGCATTTTCCAAGTCCGATTGACACCAAATTGGGTCAACTGTTCCCCATGGGGCCCTGATGACACCTGAAAAATTTGGTGCACTTCGGCCAAAAGGTGGCGCTATAATCGAAGCTCAAATACCATCAGACAATCCCATTCATTCCACAGGGATTTTCAACTAAAGGACATTTTGCCTCATAACTACAGCCCACTACATGTTACTACATTCATAAACCTTATGTCTACTTGTTTGGGGGATGCTGCCGATTGCGATATATATAGGACACGCCTCTGTGCGATGACGTTTTCATTTAGCAAAATCGCGAAAACTGGAAAACCTATTTTAATTAAATCCTCCGAAGCCGCAAGTCCGATCAACACGAAACTTGGCATGGACCATCGCTGGACCAAGCCGAAGAAAGTTTGTAGAGGGAATTTTGATCCAACAAAAAACGGCCAAAAGCTAAACATCTTACGTTTGCAATGTCCGATCTACACCAAACTCGGGGACCTTATCTGGCATGGCCTCCCAAGAGCCTGTGTGAAATTTTGCATCAATCGGCCTCCAGGTGGTGCAATAAAATGGAAATAAAATAACACTGCCATATACATACATTCATTTCAGATCTTCGTAACCGCAAGCCCCTTTCATTTAAAACTCGGTCGTTTATTCTCCACAGGCCCCCGAGCCATGGCGGGTTCCATGGACAATAAATCATGGCGGGCATGGGCCCGGGTCTGCTATATTCTTTTATTGGACAATTTTTGTCATATAAATACTTAAAAGGTTCTAAGAATCTGTCATATGCATTGTTAATGTCTTTTCCTGATATATTCTATTCCAGTTCTGTGCCAATTTGTTGATAGATTCGTCTAAATTCGGTTTGCTTGTCGGGCTTATTAAGCCTATATTTGAAATCATCAACTTGTCTTTTAGACTCCATCCCAACTAGGCTGCTTAAAGAAGTTTTACCCTTAGTCAGCACTACTTTACTAGACATGATGTCTTTATTAACAGTCTATGCCAGCATTGCTGCAGAGGTTGAAGGGGTGGGGGGTCAGCCTCTCAGACCATACGCCACACACTGCATCAAATTGGTCTGCGTGGCTGTCGTCCCAGAAGGAAGCCTCTTCTAAAGATGATGCACAAGAAAGCCCGTACACAGTTTGCTGAAGACAAGCAGACTAAGGACATGGATTACTGGAACCATGTCCTGAGACCAAGATTAACTTTGGGTAAAACTTTTATTTGCTAAAATCCCTGATTTGATCCTGCCTACTGTATGTTTGGGACAGGCCTTTAATTCATTTTGCACAAAACTGTAACTACTATGAAACAGTTTATTTATTTCAAACAGAATAATACTTGTATACACGTCATTCATTTGATCTAGCTCTGAAGCTCTGAAGGTTTTTTTGTTCTACATCAACATGGTGCAGGATGAGAGAAGTTAGCAGACAGAGAGCGATGGACTTCACACGACAGGATTCACAACTTAGAATAATTTTTATTCCAACATGATAACGACCCCAAACACACCTCCAAGAACGACCGCTGCCTCACTAAAGAAGCTGAGGGTAAAGGTGACGGACTCGCCGAGCAGGTCTCCAGACCTGAACCCTGCTGAGCATCTGTGGGGCTCCTCAAACGGAAGGTGGAGGAGCGCAAGGTCTCTAACATCCACCAGCTCAGTGATGTGGAGGAGTGGAAGAGGACTCCAGTGGCAACCTCTGGTGAACTCCATGCCCAAGAGGGTTAAAGCAGCGCTGTAAAATAATGGTGGCCACACAAAATATTGACACTTTGGGCCCCATTTGGACAATTTCACTTAGGGGTGTCCTCACTTTTGTTGCCAGCGGTTTAGATATTAACTCACCGCGCTAGTTTTTCGCTTTATTGTCTGGTAGCAACTTGCCACCATTTTCTTTGTTTACACAGGCCACCATCTCAAGTTATTCAGCTGTCAAGTATTCGTTCCTCGGTTTTGATACAGTCTATGCTCTCATTCACATCAAACACAGTCACTGAGTTATCAATACATTAAGTAAAAAGTAGTTTCAGAACCAATTGGAGCATAGACCATAGCTATGCTTACATTTCCTAGTCAAAATACTTTGCTGATGAAGGGAAGAATTTTACAGCAGTGGACTGATGGGGTAATTTAATATTTTGATAATTTGAATCATTAATTATGAATTCACACTGACAAGGAAAGAATAGATAAAAATATTATGTGTGTGTGTGTGTGTGTGTGTGTGTCTTCAGGCTTTCAGGATGTCTTATCACAGAGGAAGGTTGTACTTCTCTGGCCTCAGCACTGAGATCCAACCCCTTCAGTCTGAGAGAGCTGGACCTGAGCTTCAACCATCCAGGAGACTCAGGAGTAAAGCTGCTGTCAGCTGGACTAGATACACTCAGGTATGAACAGGCAACAAGAGCTCACACACTGTTTCTCTGTCTGCCTGACAAGCTGAGAACTCTTGGTTCACAGTCTGAACCAGCACCCCTGCAGATAACAGTGGAAACAGTAACAGATGTGCTGAGAGTCCATGTCCCCACTGAGAATGACCTCCTAACTAATATCAGACCAGCAGACCAGGATCAGGTCTTTATCATTTAGTGAAATGCAAATATGACAAATATAGTCAAGCATTTATAAACCATAATGCAAAATCATCATCCATCCATTGTCGACCGCTTATCCTGCGTACAGGATCGTGGGGGGGCTGGAGCCAATCCCAGCTGACATCAGGCGACAGGCGGGGTACACCCTGGACAGGTCGCCAGTCCATTGCAGGGTCACACATAGACAAACAACCACTCACACTCACACCTAAGGACAATTTAGGGCAACCAATCAACCTAGCCTGCATGTTTTTAGACGGTGGGAGAAAGCTGGAGCACCCGGAGAGAACCCACGCAGACACGGGGAGAACATGCAAACTCCACACAGAAAGGCCGGGGCAACCGGGGTTCGAACCCCCAACCTTCTTGCTGTGAGGCGACAGTGCTAACCTTCAGATTTTAACCGTCTTTTTAACTTTTTAAAGCAGTGTGGAAAGTCCGTTTTTATCTCTGGTCCCATTCCCACAGTTGGTCGCGGTGCTGGCCGCTTCAGTAGACTCCTTGGCCTCCACGACTGGCTCCAGTCCGCCTGCAGGGCTCACCGTGTGTTTTATGTGGATAATTTTAATATTTTCTGGCAAAGAATGTCTCTTTTTAAGACAGACGGACTTCGCCCAAACAAACGGGGCTCAGAAATGTTAGCTGCGCACATACAGCATGTGGTGCGGTCCACACATGACTTATATGAATGACTAATCATTCATGCAGCACACCTGGACACACCACCGCTCACTGAACAGATCTCTGGCTCACTGCCACAAACAACTGTCTCCACCTGCTGGCATGTAAAGCCGTCTGCTCCCAGCGCTGTTCCACAGACTTCTATTCCTGTCATCATCACACATAGACCAGTAAACCGAAATGTGCACATCCCACACAGCAATATTAGTAATCTCTTAAGGATTAGGACAACTGCACCAACTCCAGCACCCAGAACAAACTCATTTAAAATGGCTCTCTTCAATGTGAGATCACTTTCAAGTAAGACTTTTATCTTAAATGATTTTATCTTGTATGGAAATCTAGATTTTATGTTTTTAACTGAATCCTGGTTGCAGATGAATGACTATAGCCAGCTAGCTGAACTGTGTCCGCCTCAATATGATTGTTTTAGTCAACCGAGGGTCAGTGGTCGTGGTGGTGGGCTAGTGAGCGTGTATAGGAAAAATTTTAAATGTCATCAAGTACGCTGTGATGAATTTAACTCTTTGAAGTTCTCACTCTTAAAGTTGGAGGGCTGCAACCTATCATATTTGTTATAATTTATCGCCCCCCAAAACCGCCTGGAGGATTTTTATCAGAACTTCCTGAATTTTTATCTACTCTGGTTTTAAATTATGACAGAATTGTTCTTTGTGGCGATTTTAATATTCATGTTGATGACCCCACCAATGTTAATGCAACTAACTTTTTAAATATGGCCACTTCTTTTAACTTCAAACAACATGTCAAAGGGCAAACCCATAACCGTGGTCATACCCTATTTGACCACCTGTCAAATAGGAAGTTTTGTGTGTCTGTAAACAACTATGTCTCTTTGTTCTGTCCAGTTAAATATGGTGTGCCTCAGGGGTCGGTCGTAGGACCCATTTTGTTTTCCTTGTATCTGCTTCCCCTTGGACATATTATCCATAAACATGACATTTCTTTTCATATTTATGCTGATGACACACAAATATACTTGCCCGTCAGATCCACAGACCCTGGAATGCTGAGTTCACTTAACAACTGCCTTTGTGAAGTTAAAAAATGGATGTCAAATAATTTCCTCCAGCTGAACTCAGACAAAACAGAAATCCTGGTCATCGGGTCTCAGCAGATGGCAAATCAAATACTGCCATCTGCTGGTTCCCTAGTAAATCGCATTAAGCCTGTGGCAAAGAACCTTGGTGTTTGGTTTGATAGTAATTTAAATTTCGAGAAGCACACCACAAAGCTTGTTCAATCATGTTTTTATCAACTTAGCAAAAATTCGATCTATGTTAACTTTTAAGGACACCGAGACCATTTTACACGCCTTCATCTCATCACGCCTGGATTATTGCAACAGCCTTTTCACCTGTTTAACCCAAAAATCTATTGATCGACTCCAGACTGTCCAGAACTCAGCTGCCAGGCTTTTAACCAGAACAAAGAAATATGACCACATTACTCCTATTTTAGCTTCATTACACTGGCTCCCAGTATGTTTTAGAATTGACTTTAAAATTCTATTGATCACTTTTAAAGCTCTTCATGGCCTCTCGCCTTGTTATATTTCTGACCTTTTAGTCCCATACGCACCAGCACGTACCTTGAGATCCTCGGGCAGAGGTCTGCTGTCTGTTCCAGAGTCTCGACTGAAAACTAAAGGGGACAGAGCGTTTGCTGTCAGGGCCCCGAGGCTCTGGAACAGCCTGCCCGAGGAAATCAGGTCGGCTGAGTCAGTGAACTCTTTTAAGTCCCTTCTTAAAACATACTTTTATAGGAGAGCTTTTCCCGATCTTATTTGACTTTATTTTATCCCTTTTATTTTATTGTATTTCACTAATTTTATATTAATTTTTCATGCTCTTGTTTTTTTGTATTATTCTTTACACTTGTTAAAGCACTTTGTAACTTGTTTTTGAAAAGTGCTCTACAAATAAGGATTATTATTATTATTATTATTATTATTATCGCACCACCGTGCCGCCAGCAAAATCATCAAGAGGTTCAAATTTATGCTTTACCTTGGAAACTGCAGTTGACAAAACAATCTCAGGTAAAGGTCCATTTAGTAGCTGTTCTGGAGTTTATTAGGAAAGTTGTTATTAAAGGCTTCTTAAGATAATGCCCAGCTCATGAGAAATCACACTGATCCAGATGGTTTGAAGTTAGGAATTTAAATATAAAATGAGTTCTTTAGTTAGAACTAAGATTTCTCATCTTTTTCCAAATTTGACCTTGGTCTCCCCAAACTTCCACCTGCTCTCAACATTTCCTCCATGAGGTAAAAAGATTCAGGAAGTATACAAATCATATTGATGGGGCTAAAATGAAGACAGACTCAGTGATCTTCATGGAAGGAGCAAAGTTTTCAACTTAAAACTTGGTCACGATGCAATCTTGTTTCACATAATCTCAAAATAAGAAGTGCCCCAGGTTAGGCTACAGGGCAGAGGTTTTTTTTTACAAATCAAATCCAACTGAAAATAAATTGCAGTATCAAGTACTTTATGTAAGTCACGTGGTGTAACGCTGTGTTTCTAAGAGAATGAAAATGTAACTGTTGTGGGTACATTGGGGGGTATATTTAGGGCCCTAGCAAGAGAAATGTGCAAGGACCCTATTGGAACTGAAGGCATTATTTTTTGGTCTTTCCTTCATCTCATCCATTCTGCCTTTCACTTCCTACCTTAAGGTCTTTTCACATGGGAAGCAACACTCCGCCTGCGTAGTCACCTGGCCCCGCGAGGTTGCTCTGCGCTTCTCATGTGAACAGACACCGAGACAAGCGCTCCGCGAGTAAACGGAAGGCACTCTGTAGATAGTAACCACGGCAACGGCTTCTGTGCGCTACTGTATTCCTTCATAGCCTAGCTTAACGTGAAAGTATAGGCTAAGTAACGTTAGCTGATAGGCTATATTATTATATAGGCTATATTATTCATATTCATATAGCTGATAAATCCCTCCTGTTAATGTCCTGTTAATATATTTCAGGGAAATCACAGATGGAGAGTATCAGTCCCTCATCCTGCTACATCCTTCTACTGTATTCCTTCATAGCCTAGTTTAAAGTAAAACTATAAGTAACGTTAGTTGATAGGCAATATTATTATATTATATATATATTATTCATATTCCTATAGCTGATAAATGCAAATGCCCTCCTGTTAATGTCCCAATAACTGTTCAGTGAACACATATATTTCAGGGAAGTCACAGACGGCGAGGATCAGTCTCTCATACATCTTTTTGTGCTGCGTGTCACGTAGGCTACAGAAAGTTCAAGTCAGTTCAACTTTGGCAGGGGCGGGCGTGTGCGTGAGACGAACATGAATGTTTCAGTATGGTCTTCAGCCCTGGTCTCTCTTGGAACAACAGTGGAGCGCTTGCGAACACCTACTCGTAACTCCACTGGTTGGTTACCATCCAGGCGACATCAGTCAGGTCGATCTTCCCAGGCTTTTTCCAGGCCTCCACAACCACTTCTGAATCATCATCCTCTTTAATCTGGCAAACCAAGAGGGATATGTTCTCCAGTGGAACCCCTCTCCTTCAAGGATTTAAGAAGGTTCCCCCTTTTCTGGATACAGGACCTCATATGTGGTTGGGGTCATTTTCCTAACCACAGTGAGTGGGCCTTGTCACTTAGCCATAAGTTTGCTTGAAGAAAACGGTCCTTCTGACCTGGTTAAAACTATCAGGCTTTCTGGGGCTTCATGGAGGTTGTGACGGCCTTCCTTCCTGTGCTGCTCCAGGTGGTCCATCATCTACATGATATACAAGGCTCCTTGCCATCAGGCGCCTCAGACTCTGCTTCAGCAAGTCCAGTGGTCAAGAGCCATACAAGAGTTTGAAAGCTGAGAACCTTCCCTGTTGGCACAAAGAAGAAATGGTAGCCACTCTTTCCCTTTAACTGCCACAAACCTGAGCATACATTTCAGCATATGGTTGAACCTCTCCACCAGGCCATCAGTCTCAGGGTGGTAAGGAGTACCTGCAGACAGCCCATTAGACATGACATGAAGTTTGTTCTAATGTATGTACCGGTACCCTGAGCTACTTTTCTCCAGTGGCCCCATGATATCTATGGCTCTACAGCTGAAGGGGTGGTGATCATGGGCATGGCCTGCAGAGGAGCCCGATCAGACCTGTGGACAGCACCGGTTTTCTGGCATGTGCTGCAGTGTGTTTGCACATCATTGTGCATGGAAGGCCAATAGAATCAGACACCTTAGATAAGTCTGGTGTCACCATAAGTGTCCCGCTGCAGTCTGTTCTCTGCCTTCTCTCCTACTAAATGCTGCTTCCCTAGATGTCTGTGAAGGTTCTCAGTTATCCGGGGCGGCTCAGGAGGTAGAGCGGGTTGGCCGTTAATCGGAAGGTCGGCGGTTCAATCCCTGGCTCCCCCTGGTTGCGTGTCGAAGTGTCCTTGGGCAAGATACTGAACCCCGAATTGCCCCTGGCGGCTATTCCGCCAGCGTATGAATGAGTGTGAATGCTAGTTTCCGTTTGAGCACTTAGGCTCAGTGTATGAATGTGTATGACTGGTGAATGCAGATGTAGTGTAAAAGCGCTTTGAGTGGTCGAAAAGACTAGAAAGGTGCTATACAAGTACGGAGCATTTACATCCAGTTATCCAACGAAGGTTGAGATCAAGGGCAACTGTATCTTCACCCTTGACCTCATCCTTCCCTAGAGTTACCTTGCCAATCTCTGGAGATGTTTAAGTCTTCGTTACCCCAAGGTTGTTGACAGCAAAATGTGAGGAGGCCCCCTTGCATGCATAGATGTACTACAAGGCCTGCCAGGCTGCAGTCACACACATACAAACAAGGTTCTCACTGGTAGAATTATTCTTAATGTTTTTCATTCAGTTACTTATTTAAATTAATTGTTATTATTTCAGTTCTCACGACGGTGCTGTCTTGTTTATTTACAGTGGGTACGGAAAGTATTCAGACCCCTTTAAATTTTTGACTCGTTTCATTGCAGCCATTTTCCAAAAATCAAAAAAGTTCATTTTATTTCTCAGTAATGTACACTCAGCACCCCATCTTGACAGAAAACAGAAATGTAGAAATTTTTGCAAATTTATTAAAAAAGAAAAACTGAAATATCACATGGTCATAAGTATTCAGACCCTTTGCCGTGACACTCATATTTAACTCAGGTGCTGTCTATTTCTTCTGATCATCCTTGAGATGGTTCTACACCTTCATTTGAGTCCAGCTGTGTTTGATTATACTGATTGGACTTGATTAGGAAAGCCACACACCTGTCTATATAAGACCTTACAGCTCACAGTGCATGTCAGAGCAAATGAGAATCATGAGGTCAAAGGAACTGCCTGAAGAGCTCAGAGACAGAATTGTGGCAAGGCACAGATCTGGCCAAGGTTACAAATTTCTGCTGCACTTAAGGTTCCTAAGAGCACAGTGGCCTCCATAATCCTCAAATGGAAGACGTTTGGGACGACCAGAACCCTTCCTAGAGCTGGCCGTCCGGCCAAACTGAGCTATCGGGGGAGAAGAGCCTTGGTGAGAGAGGTAAAGAAGAACCCAAAGGTCACTGTGGCTGAGCTCCAGAGATGCAGTCGGGAGATGGGAGAAAGTTGTAGTAAGTCAACCATCACTGCAGCAATCCACCCGTCGGGGCTTTATGGCAGAGCGGCCCGACGGAAGCCTCTCCTCAGTGCAAGACACATGAAAGCCCGCATGGAGTTTGCTAAAAAACACCTGAAGGACTCCAAGATGGTGATAAATAAGATCCTCTGGTCTGATGAGACCAAGATAGAACTTTTTGGCCTTAATTCTAAGCGGTATGTGTGGAGAAAACCAGGCACTGCTCATCACCTGTCCAATACAGTCTCAACAGTGAAGCATGGTGGTGGCAGCATCATGCTGTGGGGGTGTTTTTCAGCTGCAGGGACAGGACAACTGGTTGCAATCGAGAGGAAAGATGAATGCGGCCAAGTACAGGGATATCCTGGACGAAAACCTTTTCCAGAGTGCTCTGGACCTCAGACTGGGCCGAAGGTTTACCTTCCAACAAGACAATGACCCTAAGCGCACCGCTAAAATAACGAAGGAGTGGCTTCACAACAACTCCGTGGCTGTTCTTGAATGGCCCAGCCAGAGCCCTGACTTAAACCCAATTGAGCATCTCTGGAGAGACCTGAAAATGGCTGTCCACCAACGTTTACCATCCAACCTGACAGAACTGGAGAGGATCTGCAAGGAGGAATGGCAGAGGATCCCAAATCCAGATGTGAAAAACTTGTTGCATCTTTCCCAAAACGCCTCATGGCTGTATTAGATCAAAAGGGTGCTTCTACTAAATACTGAGCAAAGGGTCTGAATACTTACAGTGGGGGAAAAAGTATTTGACCCCTTGCTGATTTTGCAGGTTTGCCCACTTACAAAGAATGCAACAATCTACAATTTTAATCATATGTACATTCTAACAGTGAAAGACAGAATCCCAAAGAAAATTCCAGAAAATCACATCATATGAATTTATAAAAATTGATAACCATCTGATGAGGAAAAACAACATCTATATCCTGTCTGGAAGTGGGATCCCTCCTCTGTTGCTCTTCCTGAGCAATAATTTCTTTTTTTTTCATAATTAAATGATTTCTTGGGGTGGTTCTTTATCTTAATCAAGGGTCTAAGGACATTTGGTGTACCTTGACACAGAGAGTGTAAAGCCTCTTGAGGTAGATTTGTGATATTGTGCTATATAAATGAAATTTAATTAACTTAATACTTTTGAATCCAAGACAAAAATGTCTCTGTTGACCACTGACTTGAATCATTTTTATTTTTAAAACTTACTTTCCTTTTTGTCTGACCTTTTTATTATTTTATTTTAATTGTCTGTGTCTGTTTATAAAATGTGTTTTATAAATGCAGCTGTTTTGTCTTGTGGATCTGAGTTAAGGTTTCTGAAGATCACTGATGAGGAAGCTTCTTAAGGTCCATTCTGACTTTATTTCCAGGTTGGAACATGGTGGTGAGCAGAGACTGAAACCTGGTCTTAAGAAGTGTAAGTGTCAATTTGACTCATGAAAACAAGGAAATGAATGTTTAAGTAGTTTAAATTAAAAGCTTGTGTATCTGCATTCAGTTCTCTGTTTTAAAGAAGAAGTTAAATAATAAGTCACTCTGAAGTCTAGATCTATGTGGTAATGGCGCAGTGGATAAGGCACATGCAGTCAACAGTTACTCCTCCAGATCTGGCGCTGCACTCGTTGCAGCGACAAGCAGCAGAAGTTGCATGTGTTTGTTGTCTTGTACAGTATGTGGACTTTTACCAATCTGTCGTTTTTTTTAACCAACTTGTGTGTATGGTGTGTTTTTTGATTTCTCTTTTAACTACGTGGAGTCATCATGGACGTTATGAGTGCTTTATTCATGAACATGGTTGTTCTTGGGGCTGTATTGAACTTTCAACATCGCAACCAGCCAGAACAGACAGAAATATAGTCATGACTTTCTTATGCGATGCAACAGTTCTGTTGCAGGGACATTTCCCGACGGCATACCGCTAGAGATCAGTAAACAAGGATTTATTCATACATGAAGGCAGACAGCGGTACGTAAGGAAGCGTGGCTGGAGAGGAGGAGTGAGGCAGAGGCTACGCAGACCGGGGCTATGCCGCCTGCCACTTCCCTCAGTCATCCTCGGAAACACACAGTCACTGAGGAATAAAGTCGATGAACTGCAAGCGAACGTGAAGTATATACTGGAATACAAAAATGCTTGTTTGATTGCACTGACTGAAACTTGGTTGACAGACCATGACTTGAATTGGGATTTTGAAATCAATGGCTTTGGTCAGCGTGTGCTTGTATGTCAATTCACGCTGGTGTAAGACTGTCGTAAGGGAATCTATTTGTGGCCCTAACATCGAACTTTTATCTGTTCCACTGCGCCCATTCTATCTACCACGGGAAATCCTACAAGTATATGGTTTATATTCATCCTAGAGCCAACATGGTAGATGCAACATCCACTATTGTTAAACTTGTGCATCATTTGCAAAGCATTTCCCCTGATGCACCGCATTTTATACTTGGTGATTTTAACTGTTGTAGTCTTAAAAAGCCCCTCGTCATTTTTACCAGTATGTAACCTGTCCAACAAGATATGGTACTGGACTTGTGCTATGGCACCATAAAGGGTGCATATAAATCCTATGCAATGGCGCCATTAGGCTCTTCTGACCACAACTGTGTCTCTCTAGCCCTGATCAACCGACCCTCAAGAAAGGGAAAGTTGAGCGCGAAGAAGTTTCTATGTGGACAGAGGGCGCTATCCAGGAATGGCTGTTTTCACAGTACTGATTGGGATGTTTTTAGAGTCCTGCACAAACTTGGATGAAGTGACTCTCAATAAGCCCTGGGTTACTAAATCCCTCAAGAACAGTCTCATTCAGAAAAGGCTAGCTTTTCACCTGGGTGACATTCACCAGCAAAGAGATGCTCAGAAGTTGATGAAAAAGCAAATAAAGCTGGCCAAAATGCAGTTTAAAAATAAGATAGAGGATGAACTTGAAAATGGTAATTCTCACTGTGCCTGGAGAGGAATCAAATCTATGGTGGGAATTCAGAACAGGAAAGAAAAGAGTGTTTAGCACCAATAAGCCTAACCCATCCTGGCAGAGGAGTTAAATAATTTTTCATGAGATTTGACCCCCACGATTTTAGTGATGAACTGGCTGAATTCAGAGTGGCTTCAGAAAGTAGTCAGATTCAAATTGATGAAAGGGATGTCTGGAGAACTCTTGAACAGACAAATGAGAGGAAAACCACAAGTTCTCAAGCGCCTGTCTGTGTTTCCTGGCTGCAACGTGCACATATATTGTAATATGAGAGTTATGGATATATAGTGTTCTATATTTCATGGTCGCTCTACTGTATGTTGGTATGTTTTATGTTCTTAGGTATTTTATTTATTATTTGGTTGAGGTGTATCGACTACTGTTGCAAAACAAATTGCCCCTCGGGGACAATAAAGTCTATCAAATCAAATCAAATCAAATGCCTTTGGTGTGAGCGTCAGCTAAATTAATAAATGTAATGAGCTACTTTAAGCTGCAGTTATTAGAAATTGAACATACATTGCAAACTTTTCTGCGTTGCCCTCCTGCGTTGATTTAAAAAAAAAAAATATTATCTCTCCCATGTACAACTGTCAGGATGTAGTGACATTTTTAGCAAATATGCCAAAAAGATATTTCAATAAAAGTTACCTAATGAACCTTTTTAAAGCTCCAGTGCATAATATTTCTGAGGATTTATTGATAGAAATGCAATATTAGACTTAGACTTAGACAGACTTTAGTCACTCAACTGCACATTCACGATGTACATTTGAGTGAGATTTTGTTGCAAGGCTCCAAATAAAAAACAGACGAAAAACAGTATAAGAACATGCAATATAAAATAGAATATCAAGAAGATATAAAAGAAACAGAACCCTAATTTAAAAAATTGTGACTTTTTTCAGAAATGTAGCAAAACAGAAAAATTATATGTAGCAGCAGGATGTCTTAAAACTGTGAAGTATAAGATAAAATACAGTGATACAATAGAAGATCCATAAATATGTTTTCAGTGGTGTGTAAAGAACTTACATAATAAACCATTATGTTTTTATTATCTTAGAATGAGACATTTATATCTCCATAACCGCGGGAACCCCCTTCCATGGACGTCGCCACGTTGCATCATCATGTTTCTACAGTAGCTGGAAACAGACAAACAGGCTACAGAGCGCGTTTCGTCACTACTTCTTCTTCTTGTACTTCTGGTAGAATTCAGGCAGGGCAGACACTCATCACTGTGTTGAATACGTACGTTAGAAGAAGAAGAAGTAGTAATAATATACTGCAGGGGTCGGCAAATAAGTTTTGCATTAGAGCAATAGTTTCAACCATTAGATTGTGGGTGAGAATATAAGACATAATATTGGAGGCTGTTGATGTGATGTTTGGTTAGTTCAGTTGGTAAAGTGCAGGACTTGCATCCCTGGGGTTGAGGGTTCAATCCCACCTTACAGTATGTGCTGCAGTGTTTGTGTTTCAGTGTTTGATCCGCAGTCATCAACCACTGCTGTCAAAGTATTTATTAATATTTTTTGCCCCTATCAAAACACCATACTCTGGCAGCGGGCCAGATATTATTGTTGGCGGTCAGTTTTTGTGAGGATCCATAATCACAGAGAGAATGAATGTGTTTCCCATGTCAATGTTTGTATAAAATCTAATGTGTTGTTTATAATGGACTGTGGTGCAGAAACAGTGTTTCACACTCTTGGCTTACATTTTCCATGTTGTCTGTCAGTGGCCAAGTCACAGTAACATCTGGTTTACTGAATAATTAGATATAATTTCTTAATATATCCATCTAAAGAAACCTAATTTCTTGACAGGCTACTCTCTGTCCTGTGTCAGACACCGTAGCTATCCTACACTCTTTGAAAAGTTAGGGAGCAGTGGTAGTCTGGACAGTTGGTTGCAATTCACAACCCTCACCACTAGATGCCACTAAATCTTACACACTGAACCTTAAACCGTCAAGTCTGTAAATAAAGCAGCAAACCCATCAGGTGTGTTAGATGATTAACTGCTGCTGTATTGTGTCTCGTTCTCTCCATCAGATGCCTGTGAACTCACACTGGACACAAACACAGTACACAGAAAGCTCAAACTGTCTGACAACAACAGGATGGTGACATTGGTGACAGAGGAGCAGCCGTATCCTGATCTTCCAGAGAGGTTTGACTACTGGCCTCAGCTGCTGTGTAGAAATGGTCTGAGTGGTCGCTGTTACTGGGAGGTCGAGTGGAAAGGAAGGGTTTATATATCAGTGAGTTACAGAGGGATCAGAAGGAGGGGAGACCATTTGTCCTGCAGGTTTGGATGGAATAAGCAGTCCTGGAGTCAGGAGTGCTCTGATGTTTATGGTTACTCTGCCTGTCACAGTAAGAGAAGGACACGGTCCTTCTCCTCCTCTTTCTCCTCCTCCCTCACCTCCTCCTCCTCTGGTAGAATAGCAGTGTATGTGGACTGTCCAGCTGGCACTCTGTCCTTCTACAGAGTCTCCTCTGACACACTGATCCACCTCCACACCTTCAACACCACATTCACTGAAGCTCTTTATCCTGGATTTGGTTTATGGCGGTCTAACAGGTCTGTTTCCTCAGTGTCTCTGTGTTCCCTATAGAGGGAGGGTCTTCTCCTGTCACACTGCTGACAAACAAGTCTAATGACTCATAATTATGAAAAAGTGTGTGAATGCACTTCAAATATGTTTTCACATGGAACACCTTGGTAGTCAGATGGTTACAGTGCATGCCACATTGCAGTTGCAGCCGTTGCTGCTTCGCTTCCATCCACTGACCTCTGTTGCATGCCATACCCCTCTCTTTCCCCGCTTCCTGTCTACCTCTTTACCAGTCACTGTAAAATAAAGACAAAAAATTAAAACTAAGATCTTTGGGTGTTTGAGGTTTTCTTTACATTGCAATCAGATTTTTTTCTAATACAAATAATCATGTATATACAATAAAATCAGGTTACACACATTCAGATTCAGATGTTGATCTGTAAGTGATCATTGGAAGGTTGAAAAATGTCTAATTTGAATTTGTTGAGTATGTGTGTATTCCTCACTGCACTGGAAAGCATATCAGATCGCTTTTCTTGTGTTTGGGTGTTCTTGGGAAACCACCAATGATACAGCTTCTTTTTATTAAAGTAGAGCTCTTTGCTGTCAAACTCATTTTGAAGAGCTTAACTAACGAATTGAAATAATCAATTATTGACTATGGAAAGCAGTTCCAGCAGTAGGCAGTTGCACTAGCAGAGGGCAGCAACACACCGTTATTCTCTCTCTCTTTCATCCTTTCTTTCTTAGTTTCTTTCTTCTTTGCCTGGGGAGCCGTTTAACTCATATTTTTCTTGCATTATTTATATGCAGATTTAATGACTGAGTTTATAATTTATGTACATTTAGAAATTCATCTGCATTAGTTTTCTCTTCCTGCTGCACAGTTCAGTTTTTGTGGTCTTGTACCATTCTCCAACTGTTGTACCAACTGTTGTTTGTAGGAGATGATTTGACTGGTTGCTGACGTATTGCGGTAAGCGTGTCGACTCATTTCCGTTTCCGGTGCTTGTGTGTTGGTACCGTGTTGTGCTGCTCTCACTAAATAACAGTTACATTTGTTAGATTACAGCGGCCAACTGTCCACTAAACACTTATTCTTACAGTAATTTTGCCTAAGCACTCACAGTTCTTTCCATCTTTTAGTGACTGCTGATCAATCTCATAGTTGTTCTAAAGTTTTGGTAACTGACGCTACAGTAATTTAGCTTAGCCGTTAGCGACTTTAGCTTAGCAGCTAGCGATGGCTTCTCCTTCTCCCTCTCTCTCTCCTACTTTCTCCTGCTCGGTGTGTCAGATGTTCAGTTACTCCTCTGCCTCCTTTAGCGGTAATGGTACGTGTAATAAGTGTAGTTTATTTATAGACATGGAGGCGAGGCTCAGTGATTAGAAGTCGGCTCTGCACCTTGGTAGATCAGTCTTTAGCTACTGTAGCTAGCCAGTCCCCTTTAGTCGGTGCGGAACGGCCTGAGTTAGCCTCTGGTAGCCGTCCCCCGTATCTCCTGTGCAGCCAGGAAGGAGGGGGGGGCTGGGTGACTGTCCGAAGGAGGATAGTCGTAAGCATTCAAAGTCCACGGGGCACCATCAACCTGTTCACGTTTCTAACAGATTTTCCCCACTCAGCGACACACCCGCTGAGAAACCAACTCTGATCATTGGCAGCTCCATTTTGAGAAACGTGAAGTTAGCGAAGCCAGCGGCCATAGTTAAGTGCATCCCTGGGGCCAGAGCGGGCGACATTGAGTCTTATTTGAAACTGCTGGCTAAGGATAAACGTAAATACAGTAAGACTGTTATTCACGTCGGCGGTAATGACTCCCGGTTACGCCAATCGGAGGTCACTAAGATTAATGTTGAGTCGGTGTGTACATATGCAAAAACAATGTCGGACACCGTAGTTTTCTCTGGACCCCTGCCAAATCTGACCAGTGATGACATGTATAGCCGCATGTCGTCATTCCGCCGCTGGTTGTTGAGGTGGTGTCCAGCAAACGATGTGGGCTTTGTAGATCATTGGCAGACTTTCTGGGGAAGACCTGGTCTGATCCGGAGAGACGGCATCCATCCCACTTGGGAAGGAGCAGCTCTCATTTCTAGAAATCTGGCCAAGTTTATTAGTGGACCAAATCCATGACAACCTAGAGTTGAGACCAGGAGGCAGAGTCTCAGTTTAACACACTTCTCTGCCCTTATAATTCCGCAGTTACCCACCCAAAACCCTATGCAGAGTCGCAGTCTAACACACTTCTCTGCTCCTCCATTTCAGGAGTTACTTAGTGAAAATCCTATAGTGACGGTGTCTGTCCCCCGACCATCGAAATGATTTAAATCAAAGGTAAACAGAAGAGGAGCTGTGCATAAAAACCTCATAAAAATAAAAACCACAAGATCAATAGTGCAAACGAATAGGAGAGTTAAATGTGGACACTTAAACATCAGATTTCTCTCTTCTAAAGGTGTACTAGTAAATGAACTAATATCAGATTATGATATTGATTTATTTTGTCTTACTGAAACCTGGCTGGGTGATGGAGAATATGTTAGCCTAAATGAATCCACCCCTCCCAGTCATATTAATACTCACATTCCTCGAGGCACAGGCCGAGGAGGTGGAGTTGCAGCTATCTTCGACTCTAGCCTACTAATCAGCTCTAAACCTAAACTAAACTATAACTCATTTGAAAGTCTTGTTCTTAGTCTTTCACACCCAAGTTGGAAATCACTGCAACCAATTCTCTTCGTTATAGTGTACCGAGCACCTGGTCTGTACTCTGAATTCTTATCTGAATTTGCAGAGTTTTTGTCAACTTTAGTCCTTAAAACAGACAAAGTTATTATTGTAGGGGATTTTAATATTCATGTGGACGTTGAGAATGACAGCTTCAGTACTGTGTTTATCTCTTTGTTAGATTCCATTGGCTTCTCTCCATTGGTGAATGGTATTGAAATTGAACATTTAATAGTGTTCCCACAGAATCCCTCTTTGTCCGACCACTGTTTGATAATTTTGAGTTTGTATTGCTGAACTACACGCCATTGGGCAAAAATTTCTATACAAGATGTCTGTCTGATAGTGTGTAGCTAAATTTAAGGATGCGATTCCATCAGCTCTAAATTCATTATCAAGTCACAAAGTAAGAGGACTCCTATGCTAATTTCAGTCCCTCCCAAATCGATCATCTTGTTGATAGTGCTGCAGGCTCGCTGCGAATGACACTGGACTCTGTAGCCCCTCTAAAAAAGAAAATACTAAAACAAAGACGGTTAGCTCCATGGTATAATACTGAAACTCGCAAATTAAAGCAAATATCGCGGAAACTTGAGAGGAATTGGCGTTTCACCAAAGTGGAAAATTCTCGTTTAATTTGGCAAGATAGTCTTAAAACTTATAGGAAGGCCCTCCGTAATGCCAGAGCAGCGTGCTACTCGTCATTAATAGAGGAAAATAGGAACAACCCCAGGTTTCTTTTCAGCACTGTAGCCAGGCTGACAGAGAGTCACAGCTCTATTGAGCCAAGTATTCCCATAGCTCTCAGTAGTTACGACTTCATGAGCTTCTTTAATGATAAAATTCTAACTATTAGAAACAAAATTCACCAAGACCTGCCCTCAACTGGCACCTCTCTCTCTAAACTCAGGAACCTTAGAAACAGCTGTAGAACCAGATATATGTTTAGACTGTTGTGCTTCCCTCAATCTTTACCAACTAACTTCAATAATTTCTTCATCTAAACCATCAACCTGCCTCTTAGACCCCATCCCGACTCGGTTGCTTAAAGATGTTTTACCCTTAGTCAGCACCTCTATACTAGATATGATCAATCTATCTTTATCAACAGGCTATGTACCACAGTACTTTAAAGTAGCTGTAATTAAACCTCTTCTGAAAAAGCCCAAACTTGATCTGGATGTTTTAGCCAACTATAGACCTATATCTAACCTTCCATTTCTCTCTAAGGTTCTGGAGAAAGCAGTTGCTAAACAGCTGTGTGACTTTCTACAGAGCAATAGTTTATTTGAGGATTTTCAGTCAGGATTTAGAGCTCATCATAGCACAGAGACAGCACTGGTGAAAATTACTAACGACCTCCTTATTGCATCAGACAAAGGACTTGTCTCTGTACTGGTTTTATTAGATCTTAGTGCTGCATTTGATACCATTGACCATCAGATCCTATTGCAGAGACTGGAATATTTCATTGGCATTAAAGGAACTAAGCTGGTTTAAGTCCTATTTATCAGATCGATTTCAGTTTGTACATGTTAACGATGAGTCCTCCATGCACGCCAAAGTTAGTCATGGAGTTCCTCAAGGATCTGTCCTCGGACCAATCCTCTTCACTTTATATATGCTTCCCTTAGGCAATATTATCAGGAAATATTCCATAAACTTTCATTGTTATGCAGATGATACTCAGTTATATCTATCGATCAAACCAGATGAAACTCATCAGTTAGCTAAACTTCAAATGTGCCTTCAGGATGTTAAAACCTGGATGACCTGTAATTTTCTAATGTTAAACTCAGATAAAACTGAAGTTATTGTTCTGGGGCCTAAGCACCTCTGTGACGCATTATCTAAAGATATAGTTTCCCTGGATGGCATCGCCCTGGCCTCCAGCACCACTGTGAGGAATCTTGGAGTTATCTTTGATCAGGACATGTCATTTAAGTCTCACATTAAGCAAATTTCAAGGACCGCGTTTTTTCACCTACGTAATATTGCAAAAATCAGGAACATCCTGTCTAAAAATGATGCAGAAAAACTAGTTCATGCATTTGTTACTTCTAGGCTGGATTACTGCATTTCCTTATTATCAGGCTGCTCGAAAAAGTCCATTAAGACTCTTCAGCTGATCCAGAATGCTGCAGCACGTGTTCTGACAGGAACCAGGAAAAGAGATCACATTTCTCCTGTCTTAGCTTCTCTGCTGCCCCCGTGTTCCTGCTCGACACCCTCTGCTGCAACGACTATTGTTTCTAGTCCTATTGTTATTATTGTTATTATAATCATTAACATTACGATTGTTACCATTAACACTACTATAAATATCTGTACCATTTTTCATTTAGTCTATAGCAACATCACCTTTACTGTCTGTACCTCTGTGTGTGGATATTGTGTAGGCTGCCTCCCTCCCTCCCTCCCCTCTCTCTCTCCTTCCATCCCTCTCTTTTCTCTCTTTTTCTCTCCTGCCCCCCCCCCCCCTTTTATGAAAAGCGCTGTGAGATAACTGTTGTTGTGATTTGGCGCTATATAAATAAAATTGAATTGAATTCAATTAAAACCTTGAAAACCACAAATATCTTCAAAAGGATTAATAAAGTAAAACACATAATTCTCTGACATTTGCAGGTGCTTCACTTTAGTTATTGTTCACTCCTGGTAAAACATTTTTTTATTTTCTGAAAGGAGGACTGAGAATGCAGGTGTTGTCCAGGGCCTGTGTTGTCTCTGAGGAGGAAATCATAAAGTATTTTTCCAAAAGCTTATAATCAGGGTCATCTTATATTCAGGCCAACACTCCATGATTACCATATGCCAGTTTGCTTTAGTAGGGAGCCTGTCATTTACCATGACATAAAGATATTTCTACCTATGCAAGGACTTTAACTCTTGATTAGGTGGATGGAGAGTTTGCCATGAATCAACCTGAATCATTTCCTCACAAATAGTTGAGAGAACATTAGCCTAGGTAGTCAAGAAGGCACAGGAGCCACTCCACTTCCCAAGGATCAGGAAAACCTGCAGGTGAAGCTGCTGGTGTCCTTCCACCGCTGCTCCATTGAGAGTGTGACAGAAGTGGACAGGAAAGCTCTTCAGAGGGTCATCAGTCCCGGTCACCTGCCCAGAAGATCACTGGCTACTCACTGCCTTCTTTGGAAGACTTAATCAGCCTTTGCTTCCTCGGTAAGGCAGCCAAAATACTGAAAGACCTATCCCACCCTGGACACCACCTGTTTGACTGCTTCCCTCTGGTAGACGCTTCAGGTCCATCAAATCACAGACAAACAGACCCAAGAACAGCTTCTACCCCAGAGCCAGACGAGAACTAAACTCTGCCAAACACTGATGCTGACACATGTGACACATGTCTACATTCCTACAGCACCTTTGTACATATAAATTTCTAACTGCACTACTTGTATACAGAGCCACTGCAATTCAGCAAATGTGCAATATCTCAGGTATCTCACTGTTTGACATGTGTGAATGCACCGATCTATGATTCTACTAAATTCTGTTGTACTATGCGCAATGACGGTAAAGGAATGTTTTCTATTTAACAGGTGAAAAATCGAGAGGAATGTCTGTCATCTAAGGGACTCAGTAGACTGTTGCTCTGACTATAACTCTGCAGATTCCGAGACGGCTTTAGGTAAGAAATCCATGGAGTGATTCGATGGGCAATAGAGACATAATGGTAATTTTTCAAATCTCAAAGTATTTAATTTGTCCTTGACACACGTCTCCAATTGAAATGGAAGATTCCTATGCCTAAATATGACCCCCCATACTGAGTACTACTACCCAGGAAAGTGTTTCAGGGCCTGTAGATGTTGTTATTAACACTGTGTCTAGTACTATTATTACTACTACTAGGCAGGCAGTCAAACAGTACATCTATATGCACAATGACCAGTGAGCTATTTACCTGAAGTCAGAGAGAAGTAAAACAAAACCTGAACCACTAACACCTTCCTGTTGATTGTTTTATAGATAAGAAAAGGGCTTCCAATTACCTTATGCGGACAAGAATGTAGATGGTACGTGTGATAACATGACTCGTGAAAATGTGAACGCTGCTTTCTCTGGAACTGACTTTGTTTCCAGTCAGACTGCTGTTGGAATTAAGCCAGCTAAAATATTAATGTACATTTAGTAAGCTTTGAATATAGTATGACCAGTTTATGAATTCTGTAACATTACACTTTTGGTCAGACAAAAAGTGTCTGCGTGCACATTCGTGCAGGCAATCTTGCCTGAAATGAACTTTTAGTTGTTTATGTGGTAGTGTGATGTTGTTGTGCTATGGTGTGGACAGGACTGTGTACATTTCAGTTGTATATATTGTAGCACAGGGTTTTATTTTGAAGGACGCAGTTAATCTTTCCGCTATGATGTTTTTATTTTTATATCAAGCATTAGTTAATGGTTTTAATGCGGTTCTTTTCATGAATGCGTTTACGTTTATAATTATGTTTATTTCTTTCCTGTGAAATGTTTCACCACGGGAAGTATAGTTGACATTTTATTTGGTAACACTTTACAATAATGGTGCAGGAATAAGCATTTGTTAAGACTTTAACTAATGTGTACATCATAATAAGTTAATGCATAAGTCACGAGGAATTAAATAATATGGTAATATTTAACACGTCATGTGTTAATAAGGAGTCATATATTACATTTTAAAAAAACTCCAGGACCTGATGCCGTCGCTCCCGTCCTCCATCACAAGAGTGATAGTCCATGTCGGAACAAATGACACAGCTCTTCGTCAGTCTGAGCTGACAAAATTAGATTTTAACCGTCTTCTTAACTTTTTAAAGCAGTGCAGAAAGTCCGTTTTTATTTCTGGTCCCATTCCCACAGTTGGTCGCGGTGCTGGCCGCTTCAGTAGACTCCTTGGCCTCCACGACTGGCTCCAGTCCGCCTGCAGGGCTCACCGTGTGTTTTATGTGGATAATTTTAATATTTTCTGGCAAAGAATGTCTCTTTTTAAGACAGACGGACTTCACCCAAACAAACGGGGCTCAGAAATGTTAGCTGCTCACATACAGCATGTGGTGCGGTCCACACATGACTTACGTGAATGACTCATCATTCATGCAGCACACCTGGACACACCACCGCTCACTGAACAGATCTCTGGCTCACTGCTACAAACAACTGTCTCCACCTGCTGGCATGTAAAGCCGTCTGCTCCCAGCGCTGTTCCAAAGACTTCTATTCCTGTCATCATCACGCATAGACCAGTAAACCGAAATGTGCACATCCCACACAGAAATATTAGTAATCTCTTAAGGATTAGGACAACTGTACCAACTCCAGCACCCAGAACAAACTCATTTAAAATGGCTCTCTTCAATGTGAGATCACTTTCAAGTAAGACTTTTATCTTAAATGATTTTATCTTGTATGGAAATCTAGATTTTATGTTTTTAACTGAATCCTGGTTGCAGATGAATGACTATAGCCAGCTAGCTGAACTGTGTCCGCCTCAATATGATTGTTTTAGTCAACCGAGGGTCAGTGGTCGTGGTGGTGGGCTAGTGAGCGTGTATAGGAAAAATTTTAAATGTCATCAAGTACGCTGTGATGAATTTAACTCCTTTGAAGTTCTCACTCTTAAAGTTGGAGGGCTGCAACCTATCATATTTGTTATAATTTATCGCCCCCCAAAACCGCCTGGAGGATTTTTATCAGAACTTCCTGAATTTTTATCTACTCTGGTTTTAAATTATGACAGAATTGTTCTTTGTGGCGATTTTAATATTCATGTTGATGACCCCACCAATGTTAATGCAACTGTTTTTTAAATATGGCCACTTCTTTTAACTTCAAACAACATGTCAAAGGGCAAACACATAACCGTGGTCATACACTGGACTTGGTTTTTACCCTGGGTGTCAGCATTTCCTCTGTGGAATTAGTGGACATGACCATATCTGACCACAGATGTATTGTTTTTAGCTGCGATTGCCTGTTACTCATGCCGCCTCACCAAGCTCCGTGTGTTCTCGCATCTTTAATGAACAAAGTGTTTCAAAGTTTTGCGCATTCTTTCAGAGCCAAAGCCAACACCTGTCTGATTCCAACACCAACAATCTGGTCGATCACTTCAATCATATCTGCTTGTCGTCACTAAATATTACTGCTCCTCTAAAGGTTAGGCCTACGTCTAAAGCTAGTAAGCAACCCTGGATAAATGACAGCATTCGCAGCCTCAAAAGGGAATGCAGGAAAGCAGAGCGCAGATGGAAAAAATCCAGTCTCCAAGTCCATTACCTCAGTCTGAAGGATTTATTAATTAACTACAATAAAATGGTTAAGGATGCGAGAACACACTATTTTTCTGAACTCATTACTACACAAACACAATCCCAGGTTTCTGTTTAAGACTGTGGATCAGCTGGTAAACCCAACCCCTCCTTGTGCCTCAGCTGGAAGTAATGATGACTGTGAATTGTTTTTATCTTATTTTACCAATAAGGTGGTGTCAATCAGAGCCTCTATTACCCCCGTGGCCTCTTACTCAGAGGTTCCTCACCAGCAACAACAGAGTTTTAACCAGTTTTATCCCATCGACTTGTCTGAGCTTTTAAAAACAGTATCACAAATGAGAGTGTCCTCCAGCCCACTTGATGTAATACCTACAAATTTTTACTGAAAGTAATAGATTCTGTTGGGCCCCATTTGATCTCTGTTTTCAACAGCTCCCTATCTACTGGTTGTGTCCCTGATTATTTTAAAACGGCTTGCGTGAACCCACTTTTAAAGAAACCTGGTTTAGATCCCTCCCTCCCACATAATTTTAGACCAATTTCAAAACTGCCTTTTATTGCAAAGATTCTAGAAAGAATTGTGTCCAAACAGCTGCTCACTGTGCTGGAAAATAACAAATTATTTGAAAAGTTTCAGTCTGGTTTTAGGAAGTACCACAGCACTGAGACTGCCCTGCTTAAAGTCACCAATGACCTTTTAATGTCTGCTGATGAAGGTATGTGCTCAGTCCTGGTACTCCTGGACCTTAGCGCTGCTTTTGACACCATTGATCACAACATCATGTTAGACAGACTGAGGCACTGGGTGGGGATCTCTGGTACTGCCTAGAATGGTTTTCATCCTACCTGTCAAATAGGAAGTTTTGCGTGTCTGTAAACAACTATGTCTCTTCATTCTGTCCAGTTAAATATGGTGTGCCTCAGGGGTCGGTCTTAGGACCCATTTTGTTTTCCTTGTATCTGCTTCCCCTTGGACATATTATCCATAAACATGGCATTTCTTTTCATATTTATGCTGATGACACACAAATATACTTGCCCGTCAGATCCACAGACCCTGGAATGCTGAGTTCACTTAACAACTGCCTTTGTGAAGTTAAAAAATGGATGTCAAATAATTTCCTCCAGCTGAACTCAGACAAAACAGAAATCCTGGTCATCGGGTCTCAGCAGATGGCAAATCAAATACTGCCATCTGCTGGTTCCCTAGTAAATCACATTAAGCCTGTGGCAAAGAACCTTGGTGTTTGGTTTGATAGTAATTTAAATTTCGAGCAGCACACCACAAAGCTTGTTCAATCATGTTTTTATCAACTTAGAAATATAGCAAAAATTCGATCTATGTTAACTTTTAAGGACACCGAGACCATTTTACACGCCTTCATCTCATCACGCCTGGATTATTGCAACAGCCTTTTCACCTGTTTAACCCAAAAATCTATTGATCGACTCCAGACTGTCCAGAACTCAGCTGCCAGGCTTTTAACCAGAACAAAGAAATATGACCACATTACTCCTATTTTAGCTTCATTACATGGCTCCCAGTATGTTTTAGAATTGACTTTAAAATTCTATTGATCACTTTTAAAGCTCTTCATGGCCTCTCGCCTTGTTATATTTCTGACCTTTTAGTCCCATACGCACCAGCACGTACCTTGAGATCCTCGGGCAGAGGTCTGTTGTCTGTTCCAGAGTCTCGACTGAAAACTAAAGGGGACAGAGCGTTTGCTGTCAGGGCCCCGAGGCTCTGGAACAGCCTGCCCGAGGAAATCAGGTCGGCTGAGTCAGTGAACTCTTTTAAGTCCCTTCTTAAAACATACTTTTATAGGAGAGCCTTTCCCGATCTTATTTGACTTTATTTATCCCTTTTATTTTATTGTATTTTACTAATTTTATATTAAATTTTCATGCTCTTATCTTTTTTTTGTATTATTCTTTACACTTGTTAAAGCACTTTGTAACTTGTTTTTGAAAAGTGCTCTACAAATAAGGATTATTATATATTATTATTTATTAAATACGCAATTATGGATCAATTCCTATCTGATATCAGACATTAATTAATACCGCAAGTTCATGTGTTAATTAATTGTGTTAGTTAACTGAAAGAAGCTTATGATAAAAAATGTTAAAAGTTGTTAAAATAAATAATATTTGGCTCAGTGTGTTGTGTGGCCAAATGCTGGCAATACATGGAAACAAGCCAGTGACACTAGAGATATTTGAGCAGAACTCAGCCCATGAGCCAGGTTTGACATGTTTTTGGTTTTTTTTGGCTTCTGTGAGATGAACATCTGTCTTTAAATGATCCTTTAAATAAAAGGATTTTGCAAACTGTAGTCATTAATTATACAAAGGTTGTTATGGAATGCAGTATTCTAACCCATCATTTAGTTTATTCAAATGTTGTTTTATTGTATAATTATCTGTTACTGTATGAAAATAATGATTAGTATCTGTTTTCATTAATAATTAGCTAATCATTCGTGGATATATCATTATGTTATGAATTTACTTGGTGAGGCACATTACTATTAACACATTATTAAGTAGTGTCTATAAGGTCACTACAGGTTTTGGGGTGGGATGTTTGGGTTAAGTTGTGCTGCAGGCAAATATCAGAGTACTAAAATCTGAACGACTGACAGCCTCTACTGAATAGGCAATACCCGGCCGCTTGTTCTCTGCATTCCGTCTGTCTGGTGGGCCTACAGCGGCCCAGATCCGGTTGGTTGCAGATGGCTGAAAGTTAAAATCCATGGCTTCTACCTAATTTGTCAATTAACACATGAACTCGCGTATTGATTAATCAATAAGAATTGATCCATAATTGCAAATTTAATTAATAGTAAGTGATATGTGACTCCTTATTAACAACTGACGTGTTAAACATTACCACATTAGGCTACACAGTTCCTTGTGACTTATGCATTAACTTCTTATGATTTATACATTAGTTAAAGTCTTAATAAACGCTTATTCCTGCACCATTGTTGTAAAGTGTTACCTTTTATTTTGTTAACCGCACTTACCGCACTTCGGTTGACTTCTCTTCCTCTTGGTTTGGGGACTTTCTCTGGGAAGGTACGCCGTTCCGTTGCTCTCTCTATTTACATTTTATTTGGTTGTAAATAACAAAGTTAAGTCACTGAAACCCACCTGAAAAATGTCCTTGTTTACATTGTTACTCTTTTGAAGTTAATTTTACTAGCTTGTATGTTTAAACCTGCTAATGAAGGAGAAGTTTAGCAATCAGCATGTGCATGTTGTGAGGCTGTTTTGTGTGCTTTTGAGAGTGACTCTTAACCGGAAGCATTTAGTGATTTCACTCATGATGTTATACAGGAGCTGAGAGCAGGTATGCCAGGGAAACTCTGTGAATGTTTTGTTTCTCCACAAACACAGGTACGTGGGTTTAGGCATGGTTCATGTCAATTGTCATTTTTCTGATAGAAAAAGGAAAGAGACATGATGAGCTAATTTAATTATGTGGTTTGTATTTTACTTACACTATGTATTTTATTTATTGTTCTTTTTTTATTGTAACACGATAAGCTCTCTTGGTTTGGGGACTTGGAGCTGAACGCGTGTACGTGAGGGAAACTCTGTGAATGTTTTGTTTCTCCACAATCACAGAACTGTTGCTGCTATTGTAGCTGCTGGTAAATAAATTTCTCCAAGATAATCCTGACACGTGTGTCCTGGCTTTCTCTACAACACAACGCAGAGTCAGACCCACTACAAAATTTGTGCCGTTGTAACACCAAAATCTGTGACCTATCAGATTATTTGACTACACCCAAACAACGATGTTTTCCTAACTATAACCAAGTACTTTTGGTACCTAAACCCAACCAAGTACTTTTGGTGTCTATCCCAACCAAACTACAACTGCTTCACATCGTCAACAAAGCCTCTAGGGCTTAACTTGCCATTTGGGTCACATAATCTGATAGGTCAAAGATTTTGGTGTCACACCGTAACCCGGATGGGAGTGAGATTTAGGGGGGTGAGTGTGACGGAAGCCAGCTCTGCAGTGAGTAAACCTCACTCCCCAACACTTTCAGAGACCTACTGGTAACCGACGCTAGTGCCCATGGGTTTAAAGCTTGATTTATACAGCGTCCATTGTATTGACTTTTGCCAGCCGAGCAGGCTAACTTCCGGTTTAGCCCTCCGCTAACGTGAATGGGGGTAAAATTGTAAACGTGCGGCTGGTGTAGCCTTTCCAAATGTTACATCACATTCTCATAGTAAAACGAGTCATTTCGCTCGGGTTGTGACGGTCAAATATATTTTTCCACTGTATTGCAGCCGCCGTTTTGGCCGCTAGTAAAAGTTACTTCAAAGCACGGGCACTTCCTGTCGGCTCGGAGGCATTGCGAGGCTTCTCAGCTGACCAATCACAGAGCTTACATGTAGTTACATTTTTTTAGGAGGTGCACGTCAGACTACGCTGTAGGGTAGGGGGCTATGCAGAGGCTACCCC
This sequence comes from Micropterus salmoides, assembly GCF_014851395.1. Lineage (NCBI taxonomy): Eukaryota > Metazoa > Chordata > Actinopteri > Centrarchiformes > Centrarchidae > Micropterus > Micropterus salmoides. Next base: position 34,870,510 of record NW_024040263.1, on the reverse strand, counting down.
GTCAATTTGACGCAGAAGTAGTCAGTCCCGACTAATGTCACTGGCTACGGGGTTTAGTTCCCTCATTAGTGTGTCCAACTCCTGCACCCAAGGACACCGGTTCGAATCAGCCCCGTGCAATACATTTTCGAGAGCAGTCGCATGCTCTCTTTTTAATCTTCTTTTCAACTTTGTTTGTTGACTCCATCTTATCAGCGCTACTGCGGGACCCCCAAATAATTTTTTAACCACCCGCAGCACAGTTAAAACCGCCCGCTCTCGCACAATTTGTATTGGGTCCCGTGGGATCCCAATCCCAATACAGCTCTCTACCGTGCAGTACGTTCTCGGGAACTGGTTCAGGGTTCGAGTTACGTGGGAGCTCAGCTCTCATAAGGAGGGTCTGAACTCTCATGGAAGCAGTAAAATCATGCATCTGTGGGGGTCTCTAACATTAATTCATTTATCAACAACCATTATTCTGAATCACAAATAATGTATTTTTCATTGTAATTAGTACGTATCATTATTTACATTAAACAAGATAGCTATTTGTGCTATTTATAGACACTTCATTATGCTACATCTAAAATGAAGCCTCATATGACAAGAAGCAAAGTTATCCTGATAGACAAGCACTAAGTTACAACTGTGTAATCTGGCTTTGAAAATAGAAATAACAGAAATAAAAGGGGTTCAAAGTTACTTACCTTTGCATTCCATCTGTTGTCCTTGGAACTGCTTCTGTGCCGAGCAAGCTAGCAGTTGTCTTAATCTGTCACCTAGCGTAATGATTAGCTTCAAGAATTAGCATAACTTAGTTTGTTCTTTTTTTTTTGACATTAGACAACTACAGTGACCTCTGAAAGAAGGAATTCATATAGGGTGAAGACATCTGGAACCAAACACTTAAGAGGTAGACAAAGCCATACAGTAGGTGGATGAAGTATGTGGAAGAGGCGGATGAATGGCCAATGAAACAGGTTAAATTATTTCCCTTACTCATTAATTATATGCAGAAAACTTAAACTGACAAAACCTCTCTTTCTTCCTTCCTATTGTTCTGAGCTCACATGATCTCCTCATTAAAAAACAATCAATAGGGAATTATTTTTTAAGAATTAAATGCTGAATTTGTTTAAAATTTTGCACAACTTCATATTTGCAACAAATTGTCCCTTCATTTCCATTAAGAGTGCAAGAGAATTGTGCCACATTTAAATGTAATCAGGGTTTACATTTCATCAGATTTCCCGGGGAATGTGTATGATTGTATTTTCATAACTGTGTTGTATAAAAACAATATATGACCAATTTCAAACTAACTGATCACTATTATTTTTTTATTTTGCAGGTCTCTTGTGGCAGGCTCTGATGTCAAAGTCCCTAAACGAAAGCTTTACTGTCTGCAAACTGCAAATCCTACATCAGGGACCTTCCTGTCCTTGTCTACTGCAGACAAACACTGTCCCATTCAAGTTTGACGGGGAGGCCATCAGAGGCACACAAAGACGTGGAATCCAAGCCACAACTCGATAACATACACCTTTAAGCTATCATTGGTGAGTGCGTTTAAATATAGCGGAAATTTCATTTAAAAAATGTTTCTACACATTACTACTGCAGTGCTTTTTTACAAACTGACTGCAGTGATCCATGTTGGAGGTTACGGTGGTTGTTCAATTACTGTTACCTCCAACATGGAAGAAAAATGGTACCACTCAAACATTATGTGAAAAGCCTCTACTCTCTAAAAGTCGAATCTGGGATCACCAATTCAGATTTGTGAATGTCAAAAAAATTCTAATCTCACAACACTGCAAACAAAAAGGCCACTTTGATGTTCCCCTCAAACACTTACCCTTTTAAGGACATTTTCAGCTGTATGTAAATATAGCAGTTTTGCAGATTGCATTAGTGTTCAGAAACGTATCTGATGAAAATCAGGCTTAAGTTGAATTGCACATCCCTACATGCTCCTTTGACTGTTTTATTGTGTTAATTCTGGATGGTGAATTTGGGGTGGGAAAAAAAATCTAAATTAATGTTTTGTTTTGTTTGTGTCTGTGAACTCAGGCCATGCTCTGTCAAAGTTTCCTAACATGCCCGATGTGAGAAGAAGCATAAGAAAAAAACAAAAAAACAAAGCTACTCCAAGCAAGCCACTGCAAGAAGACCATATGAACATGAACATTTGTTTTTGTGGTTCCTTTTAACATTTAACAGGGCAGAAACGAGGGAAGCACAACCTGTATGTGGGTAGCCAGTGACCTTAAATATTATGTTCATACTGTGTGTTGTGCTTTGTTTGGACTGGAAGTGACATCCAACACAATATTTGTTTGAAAATTTTGATTTATAAAGAAAACAACTATTTTCACTCCTGAGTTTGTCTTTTATTTATGTATAGTCCACTGGTAACTGTACATGTGAGTTAACGTCAAGTCTAGTTAAAGGTATATTTCAAGAAGAAATACTAATACCTAAATACAAACCTTGAAGTATACTTTAAAGTGCAAACATAATATATAAATAATAAACTAAAAGTGTGATGTTAAGTTCACTTAAAGATAACTTACAAGTATACTTGCAGTAAAAACTATTGAACAAGTAGTTTACTTAGTAGTATACTTAAAAGTGTACTTTTATAAAACTTAAAAAAAAATAGGCTAGAAGTTTTTAACTAGTAAACTAGCAGTACATCTATAAGTTCACTTGTAGGATTGTTCATAGTATAGTTGCAGTACAAAAAAAAACTTGGATGTAGAGTAGTTGTGTACTGAAAGGTTACTACTCTTACACTTTAAGTATACGTAAAAGTATACTTATTTTATACTTTATATACTAAAAAGTGGGCCAATTTAGTCCCAAATAATAATGAGGAAAATAATGCAAATAATGAAGATGGTGATGCCGATTTGCTAAATGTGGTCAGTACGATGGGTGCTGACACTGCAACTATTTATTGTCATTGTTGATTAATCATTTAAAGGTTCTAAACTAGTAATGGCAAATGCACATCAGACATTCCCAGTGCCTAAACCATAAACTGATCTCTTAAAATAGCTTCCTGAAACAGATCAGCTGCCAGAAAAGGCTTTTACATTTTTATTTTATTTTATATTGATAGGAAAGGAGGGATAGCAAATAATTCTAGTATTTGTGAAGCTATAACCAGCAAATGTTTCTTTGTTTACTTTTATTTTTACTACTACTACTGACATTGACAATGAAGAGGTAAATACACAAATACACATCACACTGTTTTTACCTTTGGTTAAATAAATGCCTACCCTTTTCATTCATAGATATTCTTTCAAGTCTTCTTTTTCCGTTGTTAGATCCGTTGTCAGGTTCCAAAGGGAATGCACTGAATGCTGCCAGGAGTGAAGATGAAAATGATATGGACAGTGAAAACTTGATGGAGCGCAATACTAGTGGTGAAAACGGCACATCTGAATTTTCTGTGGTATGTAGTAAATGGTTTGGCAGACAGATATATTTGCTGTGCCTAGATCACCTGGAGAAACTGCAGTGCATTGCCTAGTAAACATTTTTTAGACTTTTTGTTCTTACATGATACTTTATTATATAGTTGAGTGAGGTGGAGTCAAGAAAGCAGGAAGCAGAGCAAGGCCTTCTATTCTATTTTAAATCCGTCTGTAAACATGGAATTCAATTTCTCCACCAATACCCCAAATTCTTAATCTTTCTTTCAATTTGTATTGTTAATTCAGCATAGGTACTAGCAAAATATTTGCATAAAAAAGTACCAAAAGTGTTATTGTGAGAACTGTTTTGGCTGGATATGGAAGTAAATGGACAAATACAAATGTAGTATTCTGTATTACTAACCCAGGACAGCACAAAGAAACTAGTAAGGATATTTCGGCACCATCAGGACTTATGTCATATCATGCATCGGTAATTAAGCTCTACAAAAGTTGAACAAACAGGTACACACAGGTAGCTAGCTAGGACGTAATTACTGACGTAATCTGTACTCTGCGCATGTGTCGGCGTCTGTAGCCACCTGTCAGAAGCTCCGTCTTAAACCGGACTCTTATCCAGTTTTAATCCACACTTTTTCGTTAAATTTTTTATATCCTTTTTATTTAACTTAAGTTTTTAACTTAAGTTTTATGTGGGTTAAGGATTTTAGTTATCTGACATGGATTTTAAGCTAGATGACCGTGAAAACACCATCAACGCTACTGACCACAACAAAGCTCCGTTGACTATGCTACCCAAGATAACAAGAAGACTGCTGACCTTATGGAAGACATCCGACGACTTTCAGAGGAACTCAAAGAGAAAGATTCCCTGCTGACTGGCTTTATGGATGTAGCTTCAGTACAAGCCAAACAGATTGTTTCTCTTAGTGCAACCACTAACATCCAGGACACCGTGTTTTGGGACCTGAAGGGTCCTGAAGGGGGCTGTGCTCAGAAGCTCCGGAGGCCGTCTCCACCCTGCACCGTCGGGTAGCCCTTCTCTCAGGTCTGTTACTGCTACTCCAACACAACACTCGGCAGCTCACACACTCCATCCTCAGTCCGCACACAGTGTTGAAGCAGATTCTGCTCAGTCCTGCTCTGGATCCCCACAACCAGCATCTCCTCGTCCTCTTTTCTCCCCAACCACACTAATAATTGGTGACTCCATAACCAGAAACATCTGTTTCTTTAACGCTACCACTCGCTGCTTCCCCGGTGCCACCACGGCTGACATTTAAAGAAAACTCCAGGACCTGATGCCGTCGCTCCCGTCCTCCATCACAAGAGTGATAGTCCATGTCGGAACAAATGACACAGCTCTTCAGCAGTCTGAGCTGACAAAATCAGATTTTAACCGTCTTTTTAACTTTTTAAAGCAGTGTGGAAAGTCCGTTTTTATCTCTGGTCCCATTCCCACAGTTGGTCGCGGTGCTGGCCGCTTCAGTAGACTCCTTGGCCTCCACGACTGGCTCCAGTCCGCCTGCAGGGCTCACCGTGTGTTTTATGTGGATAATTTTAATATTTTCTGGCAAAGAATGTCTCTTTTTAAGACAGACGGACTTCACCCAAACAAACGGGGCTCAGAAATGTTAGCTGCGCACATACAGCATGTGGTGCGGTCCACACATGACTTACGTGAATGACTAATCATTCATGCAGCACACCTGGACGCACCACCGCTCACTGAACAGATCTCTGCCTCACTGCCACAAACAACTGTCTCCACCTGCTGGCATGTAAAGCCGTCTGCTCCCAGCGCTGTTCCACAGACTTCTATTCCTGTCATCATCACGCATAGACCAGTAAACTGAAACGTGCACATCCCACACAGAAATATTAGTAATCTCTTAAGGATTAGGACAACTGCACCAACTCCAGCACCCAGAACAAACTCATTTAAAATGGCTCTCTTCAATGTGAGATCACTTTCAAGTAAGACTTTTATCTTAAATGATTTTATCTTGTCTGCAAATCTAGATTTTATGTTTTTAACTGAATCCTGGCGTTACGGTTGGGGGTGTGGAGGCAGGTTGGAGGATCCAAACGCTGGACACAGAGCGGAGCAGGTATAGTTCAGTGGTTTAATTAAACAAACAAAAGGCGAGCACACTTACTGATTGAGTGGCTGATACAAAATCCAAAACAAAGGTAGTTCCTAACAGAAATCCAAAATCCAGAGGTACAGGGTGACAAGACAAGTTACAGGAAGGCAGAGAGTACACAGACGACAGACTGAGGGGGTAACATGAACAATGACCGGACAACGACGAGACAGAATCACCAGGTATATATGATTGTTTTAGTCAACCGAGGGTCAGTGGTCGTGGTGGTGGGCTAGTGAGCGTGTATAGGAAAAATTTTAAATGTCATCAAGTACGCTGTGATGAATTTAACTCCTTTGAAGTTCTCACTCTTAAAGTTGGAGGGCTGCATCATATTTGTTATAATTTATCACCCCCCAAAACCGCCAGCAGGATTTTTATCAGAACTTCCTGAATTTTTATCTACTCTGGTTTTAAATTATGACAGAATTGTTCTTTGTGGCGATTTTAATATTCATGTTGATGACCCCAACAATGTTAATGCAACTGATTTTTAAATATGGCCACTTCTTTTAACTTCAAACAACATGTCAAAGGGCAAACACATAACCGTGGTCATACACTGGACTTGGTTTTTACCCTGGGTGTCAGCATTTCCTCTGTGGAATTAGTGGACATGACCATATCTGACCACAGATGTATTGTTTTTAGCTGCGATTCGCCTGTTACTCATGCCGCCTCACCGAGCTCTGTGTGTTCTCGCGTCTTTAATGAACAAAGTGTTTCAAAGTTTTGCGCATTCTTTCAGAGCCAAAGCCAACACCTGTCTGATTCCAACACCAACAATCTGGTCGATCACTTCAATCATATCTGCTTGTCGTCACTAAATATTACTGCTCCTCTAAAGGTTAGGCCTACGTCTAAAGCTAGTAAGCAACCCTGGATAAATAACAGCATTCGCAGCCTCAAAAGTGAATGCAGGAAAGCAGAGCGCAGATGGAAAAAATCCAGTCTCCAAGTCCATTACCTCAGTCTGAAGGATTTATTAATTAACTACAATAAAATGGTTAAGGATGCGAGAACACACTATTTTTCTGAACTCATTACTACACAAACACAATCCCAGGTTTCTGTTTAAGACTGTGGATCAGCTGGTAAACCCAACCCCTCCTTGTGCCTCAGCTGGAAGTAATGATGACTGTGAATTGTTTTATCTTATTTTACCAATAAGGTGGTGTCAATCAGAGCCTCTATTACCCCGCGGCCTCTTACTCAGAGGTTCCTCACCAGCAACAACAGAGTTTTAACCAGTTTTATCCCATCGACTTGTCTGAGCTTTTAAAAACAGTATCACAAATGAGAGTGTCCTCCAGCCCACTTGATATAATACCTACAAAGTTTTACTTAAAGTAATAGATTCTGTCGGGCCCCATTTGATCTCTGTTTTCAACAGCTCCCTATCTACTGGTTGTGTCCCTGATTATTTTAAAACGGCTTGCGTGAACCCACTTTTAAAGAAACCTGGTTTAGATCCCTCCCTCCCACATAATTTTAGACCAATTTCAAAACTGAGGCACTGGGTGGGGATCTCTGGTACTGCCCTAGAATGGTTTTCATCCTACCTGTCAAATAGGAAGTTTTGCGTGTCTGTAAACAACTATGTCTCCTGGTTCTGTCCAGTTAAATATGGTGTGCCTCAGGGGTCTGTTCAAAAGGCTGTTGCAATAATCCAGGCGGTCTTAGGACCAAAATGGGTCCTAAGACCGCCTGGATTATTGCAACAGCCTTTTCACCTGTTTAACCCAAAAATCTATTGATCGACTCCAGACTGTCCAGAACTCAGCTGCCAGGCTTTTAACCAGAACAAAGAAATATGACCACATTACTCCTATTTTAGCTTCATTACACTGGCTCCCAGTATGTTTTAGAATTGACTTTAAAATTCTATTGATCACTTTTAAAGCTCTTCATGGCCTCTCGCCTTGTTATATTTCTGACCTTTTAGTCCCATACGCACCAGCACGTACCTTGAGATCCTCGGGCAGAGGTCTGTTGTCTGTTCCAGAGTCTCGACTGAAAACTAAAGGGGACAGAGCGTTTGCTGTCAGGGCCCCGAGGCTCTGGAACAGCCTGCCCGAGGAAATCAGGTCGGCTGAGTCAGTGAACTCTTTTAAGTCCCTTCTTAAAACATACTTTTATAGGAGAGCTTTTCCCGATCTTATTTGACTTTATTTTATCCCTTTTATTTTATTCTATTTTACTTATATATATCTTAAACGTGTATTTTAGTCTTTTCAATGTGTTCATGCTTTTATCTTGTATTGTTTCTGTAGTATTTTTTTTTTGTATTATTCTTTACACTTGTTAAAGCACTTTGTAACTTGTTTTGAAAAGTGCTCTACAAATAAAAATTATTATTATTATTACTCTTTCTTTGGGATTTGCAGCTCTGTAGGATATTATGAAATTATTATAAATTTTATTATAATCCACGGAAAGCGTTTATAGAAAAATTACATTTGCTAGAATAAACCTGCATGAGCTGTTACACGGCAGCTCTCTCGGATGATACTCTCTGATGTGTATGTGTCCCCGTGAGTTCCTTCTGCAGAAGACTTGAATAAAATTCACAGAAAGACAAGTGTTTGCCTGAGCTGTTTATTTAAACACGCTTCTTCCCACCACACCATCAAAGCACTTACTCACTTACCACTTACTTACTTACTTACTTACTTACGTTCCAGATCTGAACCCATCTTCACATTAAATTTTCTACAAAGTATTTGGAAGTTCATCTAAATTTGAAGTTCACTTTTATTGTGAGAGCTGTTTAAAATACCTTGGCTTTAACACAGACTGTCCCTCTCAATGTGACTCTTGCAACACAGTGTTTGATGCTAGTGCAAACCTAAAGAATGGCTTCTATTTTCTTGTGTTGCTCCTGTATGCACAGATTAAGCAACTTCTGCAAGAACATGGTGTCAGTCTTAATGAAAAAAACAGAACCTTTGGGGTTCTCTCTGACATAGTCTGGTGAAGAATATCAAAATTTATATGACAGTGGCTTTCTTGGAAAAGATGACTTGACGCTAATTTGGAATTGTGATGGCGCACCAGTGTTTAAATGCAGCATTTAGCCAGTTTAGCGTCAGGTAATTGAACTGGAACCAGAAGTGAGGAAAAAGCACATTTTGAAGTCAGCACGGGATGAGACGAGTCATATCCTATGTTGTAGCCAATGATTTATGTAGGCCTATTATATAAAGAGACTTGCTACTTGATGTTTTGTGAGGATTTTGTAAAAGACTACATATTGTATTGAATTGGTAATGGCTAATGGCTCTTTTCACATCATAAAAGAATTGTCATTAAAATCAGCCAAATATTTAATCTGTTTCTGTGTGGGTTAATAACACTGTACATAAAAGATCAGGTTCACGTCCACACATGCACTATTTACTCTAAGCTGTTCCACCCCAAAGCTGACCTGTTACCATAAACTTAAGTTTGTAAGATGGTATGTAAAACATGCTGGAGTATTACCTCAAAGAAGCCAATGTGTGTAAAACATATTTAATAAGCTACTCTTCCACAAGAATAAGCACAACTACAAGCCAAGTATACTTAAACTTTCTGTATAAGGAAAGTATACTTTTCTTTAGTATATCTTGATCAAAAGATTAAGTACAAGTATATGCCAAATATACTTAGACTTTTCTGTATACTTGTCAGTATAAATATACTTAAATATAATTTTGTTAAGTATACATGTGCATCTCAGAAAATTAGAATATCGGGAAAAAGTTCATTTATTTCAGTAATTCAACTTAAAAGGTGAAACTAATATATATAGACTCATTACATGCAAAGTGAGATATTTCAAGCCTTTATTTGATATAATTTCGATGATTATTGCGTCCAGCTTAACAAAACCCTACATTCAAAATCTCAGAAAATTAGAATATTGTGAAAAGGTTCAGTATTGTAGGCTCAAAGTGTCAAGCTCTAATCAGCTAATTAATCCAAATCACCTGCAAAAGGGTTCCTGAGCCTTTAATTGGTCTCTCAGCCTGGTTCAGTGGAAGCAGACTGCTGACCTGACAGTTGTGCAGAAAACCATCATTGACACCCTCCACAAGGAGGGAAAGCCTCAAAAGGTAACTGCAAAAGAAGTTGGATGTTCTCAAAGTGCTGCATCAAGGCACATTAATAGGAAGTTAAGTGGAAGAAAAAGGTGCACAAGCAGCAGGGATGACTGTAGCCTGGAGAGGATTGTCAGGAAAAGGCCGTTCAAATGTGTGGGGGAGCTTCACAAGGAGTGGACTGAGGCTGGAGTTACTGCATCAAGAGCCACCACACAAAGACGGGTCCTGGACATGGGCTTCAAATGTCGTATTCCTCTTGAACAACAAAAAACGTCAGAAGAAAGAAAGAACTGGTCTGTTTCTCAGTGGTCCAAAGTCCTCTTTTCTGATGAGAGCAAAATTTTGCATCTCATTTGGAAACCAAGGTCCTAGAGTCTGGAGGAAGAATGAAGAGGCACACAATCCAAGATGCTTGAAGTCCAGTGTGAAGTTTCCACAGTCTGTGTTGGTTTGGGGAGCCATGTCATCTGCTGGTGTTGGTCCACTGTGCTTTATTAAGTCCAGAGTCAGCGCAGCCGTCTACCGGGACATTTTAGAGCACTTTATGCTTCCTTCAGCAGACCAGCTTTATGGAGATGCAGGACTTGGCACCTGCCCACACTGCCAAAAGTACCAAAACCTGGTTCAATGACCATGGGATGCTTAATTGGCCAGCAAACTGGCCTGACCTGAACCCCAGAGAGAATCTACGGGTCATCGCCAAGAGAAAGATGAAAGACATGAGAGTGAACAATGCAGAAGAGCTGAAGGCCGCTGTTGAAGCATCCTGGTCTTCCTCAGCAGTGCCACAGGCTGATGGCATCCATGCCACGCCGCACTGAGGCAGTAATTCATGCAAAAGGGGCCCAAACCAAGTACTGAGTACATATGCATGATTTTTTCAGAGGGCTGACATTTCTGTATTTAAAATCCGTTTTTTTTTTTTTTTTTTTTAATTTTAGGCCTATTATAGTCTTCTGTATTACTCGGTATTGACTGCAGCTTTTTGTTGCATCATCCAACTAGTTATACAAATGATAATATGCTTGCTACTGTGTGCCGGCGACAAGCAGTGCGTAAAATAATAACACTTTAATATTTCCATGATGGGCGGAATTACGGTCTCTCCTTGTGCAATAGTCTTTGAAGGCATTTTTCAGTCTAGTTCAGACTAGTGTGAGTCGGGCTACACAGACATCTGGGCCAAGTAGTGGACTGCTGCCTGTGTATTTGTGCGTTGGCGTGTGTGCGTGAGAGAGGGAAATGTTGACTGACTCACTTAATAAGCAATACCCCCCCCACCCCCCGCTGGTAATGTTAATATATTAGAGACCCCCACGAAGCTCAGATTATAACTCCAACCCTGAGCCGGTAACATTTAGAGGACATGATTTAAACATGTGATAGACAAAAGATAATTCCAGGAAATTGGTCAGGAATGTCCAGGCGTGTAGCCAGTACAAAAAGCACGACTATTTAAAGACTTGATTTATCACTGTGTTTAGACAAGTGTAGGGAAAATTAATTTGAGCCAAAAGAGTGACGCTGGTAAACCTGAGCCGTGTGCTTTGACTTAGGGACTTGGGTATAAAACGTAAAGGAAGGAGAGAAAGCAGGATCTTCTCTTCAGCTGTCAGAGAGAGGTCCTCCCGGTACGCCATGAACTAAGGTAAGATAGGAAATAGGTTAAATTATAATCCACCCTGACCCAGAAGCAATATCTTAAAGGAAATATTAAACTATTGTAAAACTTTTATTCAGTCTCGATGGTAATTTTCTGATTTTATATTTCCACGAGGGAAAGTCCTCCACATCCACACGGACAGAGCCAAACACTGGCCAGGTAAGCGCATCTTTGCGTTTATTTTTTGCCTTTGTTAAGTGGTGGAGCGACCGCACCTTTTCCTGGTGAGGGATTCTGACCTAGTGTTACTTTAAAAGCATCTGTGTAGGAAAAGATAAGAATTCTTATGAACAAACAAAATCAGAGGACTGGCGGGCCGAGGTGTGTAAAAGTATGAGAGTGTGTGTGTGTGTGTGTGTGTGAGTGCATGAATGCTCCTCAGAGGAGGTAGACAGCAGTGCCTCATGCATATGTGGGGGGTGGGGGGGTATTTGAATCAACAAGCGTAAACAAATACAACCAATGGTCGGGTTAGGCATACAGTGAGAGTTTAATTTTAAGTCCTTGGTAAAAGAGGAATACATTGCCAACAGAATGCATAAATTAAAATGACTGGGGGGTTGTTTTTCAATAAATAAAAATAACTAAAGGAGATGAGAAAGTTTAGTGATTCAGCTCGAGTACATTGTAAAATAACCCATCATTTACTTTTAAGTCTGTACAGAAATATAGCTCAATGTCTTTGCTGTTTTTTTGTGTAAAATGCATATAGCTGATATGATGTTATTCTGTTACTGTGCACAAGGCTGTCCTGCTGAGGGTGTGGCTGTAGCTTTGCTAAGAGAAGATTTCTATAAAGAAAAGAGTCTAGCTTAAAAATTTATGTTTGATAAAAGATAAAGGATTTCCTGTATTAGAAAAGTGTTTTTTGTGTAACTGGTTTAACTGTTATCTTGTGATTTTGTCCTCTTTAAATGGTGAAGTGTGGTTTTGGGATGTGTGCTCAGTGTGTGTGGGTAGTCTACCTTAGGAACGGATAGTTTAAAGTTGTTAACCTAGAAGAGATCTGCAGGCTAGCAGGAATAACATTTTGATTTGTGCTTGATTAAACTGTTAAAAGGTTACAGAAAAGGGTTCAGTTTGGCTCAAGACTGTGGTATGCCTGTCTTTAGGGGTTTCAGGGTTTGATCTCTGCCCACTGAAATAAACATTTGGGACCATTGTTTGCATAGATGCTTGTAGAGAAGCCTACAGGAGAGAATGTGTTAAATTTGAGGGTAAATAGTTTTAAAATTATGTATATTAGTTTGTTTTCAATGTTTGCTTAGTAATAATTTTCTGTAGAGTTAAAACAGACAGAGAAACAGATAAATCAGGACCTGGAGAGGAAACGGTTAAATACTAGAGGGCGAGGACCATAGACTGTGGGAAAGGGCGAGCCTCGTGAGCGTGCAGCCGCTAGGGAGGGCAGTCGACGCACAGTATTGTTTCTGGTGTAGGCGCAATTAGAAAAGGGAGAAAGTTAAAGGAGAGTTTTGTAGCCCAACGCTTACGGCTGTGGAGATTTGTGCATTCAAATGTAGCTTTAAACAACTTGACACAAACCCTGAATAGATGGGAATTGTTTGCTTGCTTTTAGGCTATACGGGTGGTTTAAATAGCTCACACACTAAACCTCAGGGCTGAAGTGTAGCTTGAGATTTTCATGTTGAAAATACTGCATGCTTGTATTTTGATTGTTAAGGATACCTAAGTTGGTTTGAAAGCAGTATTTGGATTTAAAACGGAGGCCTGTGGTACATTCAATTTTTTTTAGTACATAGTTTGCGTAATAAATTAAAAAAGTGGCAGCTCATCATTCCTCCTGCTCCCATTCAAAATAATTTAAAAGACCTAAAAAAGGAGGTATTGCTATTTGTTTAGTCGTTCATTTTAGGCAGAAAGGATTCCATCACAACAGTAAAGAGCAAACTAAGTAAGGTTATAGTGTGGTCATATGCAGACAGTTTGAAAAGAATGTCACATTTAGGAAAACAGACACCAGAGAGAGCAGACCTTATCTGTGAAGCAGAGGTTCAATGGCCAGAGAATATAACATGCCAGACAGAGAGCAGCCCTGCCTCACCCCCCTCTGTACACTAAAGGGAGCGCTCAGGCCTCCATTTATCTTCAGAACACTCGCAATGTCACAGTACAAAACCTGGATCTTGGCTATGAAACGTGGACTGAAACCAAAGGCAGTCAGAGTCCGCCACAGATACTGGTGTTAAACCCCATCAAAAGCCTTTTCCTGGTCTATTGAAATCAGACCAGTATCTACAGCCAATGAACTGAATGAGACTTCCAAAACATCTCGAATCAGAGTTATACTGTCACTGATAAACCTGCTGGGTACACAGTAGGTCTGGTCAACATGATACAGACCCCATCACCTGTCTGAGTCTGGAAGCCAGGACTTTAGACAGGATTTTGTAGTCCGAGCAGAGTAGCGACACAGGCCTCCAGTTTCTCAGGTCCTGCAAATCACCCTTCTTTGGCAGCAGAGTGATCACTGCCCTCCTGCAGCTCAGAGGCAGACGACCCGTCTCCAAACTGTCTCCAAGCACTTCCAGCAGATCCTGTCAGTTCAGGTAGAGACAGCTGAGCTTCCAGATCTACATTGTGCTCATCACTGACCTGAGGAAGATCAGCATAGAAGAGCTCTTCTACCTCTGGATGGTCTGTCAGCTCGCTCCTGTACAGTTCTTTATAGAAACTGGCTGCGTGCTTTCTGATCTCAGAGGAATCAGAGACGCAAACTCCATCTCTGGATCGAATGGAGTGAAAGATCTTTCTCTGCCCGTTTTTCTTCTCCAACCCAAAGAAGAAGTGTGACGGGGCGTCCATCTGTGTGGCGTCCAGGAACCGAGACCTCACCAGAGCCCCCTGAGCTGTCACACCCAGCAGGCTGGCCAAAGCCAACCTTTTAGATTTTAGGGAATCTAAGTGTCCCTGATTTCCTGTGGCCCCTACTAGACCCTGTAGTTCTACCACTTCAATCTCCAGATCCTTCAAAGATCTGATGATGTCCCTGGTGACACAGCTGTTTAATCTGGCTTTTTCCAAAGTCCCACCACTGCTGAATACATTTGAAATCAGCCTTAGTTTCTCTGTGAGTGAGCCAGAAAAACTCTTTGTCATGCAACAGTGCAGTATTAAAATGCCAATAAGCACTGCTCAATCTGACGTTTTTAATAAAAACAGAACAATAAACAAGACAGTGATCAGTAAAACCCACAGGGTTAATAAAACAACCTTTAAAGACATTGATGTGATGCTTGAAACAGTAAAACTGATCTAATCTAGCCTGAGATAAAACTCTCTCTTTGCAGTGACTCCATGTGTCCTGTCTCTGACTTTTATTAAAGCAGCTCATGTGTTTCTATGAGCTGTTGTAGGCTCTGTGAGGAGGCTGCTCTGTGAGGAGGCCCCCTGTGAGGAGGCTGCTCTGTGAGGAGGCCCCCTGTGAGGAGGCTGCTCTGTGAGGAGGCCCCCTGTGAGGAGGCCCCCTGTGAGGAGGCCCCCTGTGAGGAGGCTGCTCTGTGAGGAGGCTCTGTGAGGAGGCCCTGTGAGGCTCCTGGTGATTCCTGTCCAGCTGTGGATTCTCTGTACAGTTAAAATCACCTCCCAAGAATAAAAACTCGTCACTACTGCATTTTCTGACAGTATTGCTTAAAACACTCAGCACGTGCAGCCTTTCCGCAGCATTACATGGGACATAGACATTTATCAGATTCATCTTTATATTCTCATACTGAACTTTAACCTTCAGTAGACGGCCTTCAATGACTTCCTCCACCTCACAAGATGCAGGCAGGAAACCTCTGGAGGAAAAAAAGCCCAACAAACCTCCCGTAGCTCTGGTAAGAGGTTGAGCTGAACTGACAAACAGTTTCAGGTCTGGGAAAAAGTTCTTAACCTTCAACAGCCTGAGACCCTCAGTGTCCTGAAGGAACTTTAGTATTTGAGCTAAAGTGTAGCTGCTGCTCCCCTCCTCTTGTGTGAAATCACTGTTTTCTGATGAGCGTGTTTGGTGGGAATTGCGTGTTTAAATAAACAGCTCAGGCAAACACTTGTCTTTCTGTGAATTTTATTCAAGTCTTCTGCAGAAGGACTCACAGCAACACACATACGCCGTTGTAGTGGACCTAAATTTATTAGTTATGCATTTTAATAAATTTATGAGAATTGATACTCAATTATGAATTATTATTCATAAAATCAGAATTTCCTCGTTAAGGGCACCACCGGAGTTGTTACAATCCTAGAGTCTCCGGACCTCTAGGTAGTTTTGAATAATTATACAATTATTACTAGTGATCAGTTAGTTAATAATCGCTCAATTATCTTAAATCAGTCAGTCAGTCTCATATCTAAAGGGTCAATTCTCTTGGCAGGAACTATAAATAGGCAACACACACAGCTCTTGATTATATTACAGTGAATTTATTCTCTAACTAAGGTGATAAAAAGATGGTTGGATACAGGGAACATAAACATTTGCTGAACAATGAGCCTGGAGGTTCGACTGTGGGAAGTATTTGACTCATACGGCATAGAAGAGCTAATGAAAGTAAACTAATGCTATGATTTTAGGAGTTAAAATGGACATCTGATCACAGGACGTGTGTTAAGTCTTACTGCTTGTCGACAGCCTGCTTTTGGCCTGTTGCTGGTCCCACACTAGCTGCCGATCCTGGCTTTTTGCTAGGGATTCTTCGGGGTTCTCCGTGTCTGATTGAAAACGCCTCCTCCGTCTGGCAATTCGGCTGTTTGCAGGTTTCCTTGGTTGTAGCTGGCGAGACCACGTGGCTTGGTCTGACCTCGGTGAAGTTGGCTCGACGAAAAAGGCTTAAAATGGAACTTGGTCGTTCCTGAATTAGTCCAGTGTAACTTAACGGACTCATAACTTTAACAAACAAAGAAATAAAGAAAATAAAACAAACTGAAGGCAGATCGATGTCGCGGCACTTCAGGTGTGTAGCTTCAGGCGAACAAAGGCCTGTTTGTTTCGCTGGCCGAGTCTGGGCGTGTTGCCTGGCGAGGCACGCTGCTCGTGCCGAAGCATCCAGAGGGCAGAAGGGAAGAGCGAGAAGAGGGAAGAGTGAAGAGCGAGCAGGTCGCGTGTCGCTCTTTTGTTGCCTGGGGCGTGGTTCCCCAGGGGGCGTCTCAGGTTTCCCCAGGAACTGCCTTTCTAAACTTAATGTCTAAAGAAAAGAAATCTATTTGCACGTATTATAATCAAATATTTTCCACAATCGAACCTCAATGGTTGAACGGTTGTACTGTTCTAGGCATTTGGTAACAGGAAACAATTGTCACATTATTGGTCAGGATATTTGTACATTTAACAGCATTTCCGACGAGGGCATGTAATACTTATTTCGTCCACTTGGGGGAGCTCAGGTTACATGAGGAAAGCTTGGATTAAATCAAAGATCGTCTCTCCTTAGGAACCGGGGAATATTGTTGATTCATCCTTAAATTCAAGCTGGCGATTAAGAGTATAGTAAAACATTTCTTTGTCATCATTTCTAAAGGGATTTTGTAAGAAAGTATTATGAACAAGCATTGATTACATTAGATGAAGGAGTGTCTTGCTGAAAATAAAAACATTGCACAAGTAACTTCTTTTCAGCACTAATAACAACAGATAGCAACAACAGTTAACATAACTACTCAAATAGAGGCAACATATTCAGGTAACTAAAGATTTAATTAAATTTAATTAGATGCTTTGAGTCTTTTGGAGACTGCAGTCCTTTGTCATCCAAAGTTCAGTGTCTGGAACATGTCACACTTAGGTGAGACAAGGAGTATCCTTTTGATGTGGTAATAAACAAAGAATAAGGTCAGTTTCCACGGAAACGTGTGTGGTGGGGTAAGTTTTGATAGGCTGTTCAGGGAGATGCCAATGGCTGGCTCGTGTCCCTTTGTCAGTTTAACAGTCAGGCCCCGCGTTATCAGCTTCGGAATCAAAATGGTGCCAGTTTTATGGTCGGGCTAGCACTTAGAGAAAGCAACTTTGACCCCTCCCCATCTTCTCTGGGGAGGAGAAAGGAATTTAGGGTAGCTCCACATTTATTCAATGTAAAATGCACAAATCCACACCGTTGTTCACTACAGTCCCCCCTTCAGCCAAAATGTTCCCTCCGATAGGTAACGTTTTGGACGCAATGAGAAACAACATGTGTGGTTTGTCAGGTGCAGGTCGGCTTTGTCAGGAGCTGATGATGCTGGCGAGCTGCTGGTCAGGTACTGATGATGTGTTGGTCAGGCTGCTGGTCAGGTACTGATGATGCTGGTGAGGTGGAAGGAGTCAAGCAGAGCAGAGCAGGTGGCAAAACACAACATCTGTGATCAGGTTGATGTCCTTCTAAGGCTACTAATTCTGCTAGTCACTTAGGGTAACCCCAATTAGCTAGTCTTAAAGTAGCAGGTGCCTGCTGTGTTACTTAATCACCTGAAACAAAGTAAAGCGGAAAATTAATTTGGGAAGCAAAACAAATATCTTAACAAACTGACAAGTCGTGTGTGAGCATGACCAACATTATTTTTCTCAGAAATTCTTTGATATTCAGAACCATAACCTGCAGTGAGCTTGAAGGTTGTTTAGCTGGTTTAGGCTAACAGTCTAGTCTGAGGGTCTTAGCCCTTTCAAAACAAATTTTATAAAAAAGAAGCGGCTTTTAGTCCTGAGAGGAACTGTTCTGAGTGGTTTCTATTTCTGCAGTTGCTGCAAGATGTCTGCTCTGGAGCAGATATTCTTAATTGGTTTAAGGAGCAATAAATTTAGACAGTAACCCCCACTTGTGACTAAGTGGTCAGGTTGAGAGCGGCTCCACCTGGTGGGTGATAAATTTTTGGAAATTCTAATTTAATTGGTTAAAGACCTCCACTGTAACTTAGTGGTAGGTTTAAATTGCAACAGGGAGACACAGAATAGTGGCTAGAGCTGTGGGTGGGGACCGAAGTAAAAGATACCTGGCTTCCAAGTTCTGTTTTACAAGGCACGCACGCGAACTCTAATGACCTTTTAACCACTAGCAGCTATCGTCCCTAATTGAGGATTTCTGTTAATTATTAATTTATTAGGACGTTATCGTTCCCGACAAGTCCCATGGGATTTTTGTGAAGCTTGGTTCGGTCCAGAACAGGTGAATGTTTGTCTGTGACCACAGAAGGATCGGTCCAGTGGGGAGAGAACTTGTGTGCAAGTCTTCCTGTTCTCTGGCCGTCCTGTTTCCTTAGTGGAGCAGAGATGTGATGACAACTCTGTCCCCCCTTCGGAGCTTGTTGTGAGACGCATTTTGGTCGTTATAGACTTTGCATCTTTGTGTGCTGTCTAAATTATTTTGGCCTGCGAGGAAATGTTTATTTCCTCTGGCTGGTTCAGTTAGGGGTTCCCTCCTGTCAAATTGTGTCTTTGACAAGGGAAAAGAAATGCCTCTCCGTTGTAAGGAGGCTCTGTGTGAGGTTTTGCTGGTTGAGACTGGCAGCAAACCTTACAGGTTTTGATGTAGTCTGCTACATCTTTTTGCATGTTTGGCCAATATGCTACTTGTTTAGTGCATTGTGTGTTGCACTGAACCCTTTGTGGCTTTTGTAAGGTGAGTCATGGGCGTGCATGAGCATCACCCCCCTGTGGCTCTGAGGCACCACGAACGCAGGTGAAGTGCGGGCGTCTGAGACATACGAGAGAATGCCCGTGACGACACGCAAAGAAGAGCGCACCAGGTAAAGGTGTTTCAAGCCAGGGATGGAATCAAGCTCAGTGTTGGAGACAGGCTCTGCGTCAGAAAGGCAGAGGAGCATTTTGCTAATGGCGGGATCAAGAGTTTGAAGCCGAATTAGGTCAGAGTCACCAAGAGAGTCAGGGACTGAGATTTGTGGCGCAGGGGCGGCTGTCACAGACAAGCCTGCTGCCTGGGCTCTGGTGGCATCGCAAGTCATAAGGGCGGGATGGGTGGGGAGCAAATCCGCTTGGGAGTGCTGGGGTGTGTCTTTAACAGCACCCTGTTTGCCTAGTGCTGTAAACTTGGTGTCAAGTTCAGCTGTAGGATGAATATATGTGGTGTCTGACCCCCCTCTCATGCCTTTATGTAAAGTCATGGAGGATGGCTCTGGTGAAGTGTTGACAGGGAAGGCGGTGACAGTTTGTGCACCCATCTGTCTGTCATTGGTCATGTTGCCTGTGGGAACAGAGTCGCTGGTAAGCGGCAAAAGAAAGGCTGACAGTAGCCTTTGAAGGCTCAGTGTGAATCACTTCTTAGAGAGGTAGGAGGCAAGGAAGAAGGCATGTGCCCCATCTCTGGAGTCCTGAGCTCACAGTCATGAGTGTCGGTGCTGATCGGCCAATCCAGTGGAGTGGTTTTGGGGATCAGTGCGTCATTTGAGTGGTAACTAAAGCACAGAGGCGGGTTTCTCGTTCTGTGATGTATTCAGACAGTGAGATAGGCAGGTCGTTTCACCTGTGCCCAGATCGTCAAGTTCTGAAAGTCAAGCAGTGGCTCAAAGCGGTTAAGGAAGTCTTTGCCAATGAGTAGAGGAATGGCGTCAAATGGTGAGACATACACCGGGTGGATGAGGTCCATGGGACCGATAGACATGTGGACTAATGTCATGGCTGTCAGATTGAGGTTTTCAGGGCCGAGTGGCTGGACCTCAAGTCACAAGTCTGTAGTTCAGGTCTGTGTGGGAGCGGGTCATAGCCTGTAGCTGCCTGAAGAGGGCTGATGACATTACAGTGATGTCTGCAGCTGAATCAAGAAGTGCTTCCTGCACCAGAGTGTTTTCAAGTGTTACAGGCAGGTAGAATTTCCGTGAAACTCCCCTTTCAGTAAGGTGACACAAGAAGTGTTGGGAGGGCGGACTGCCCTGAGTGGCTTTGGACTCTGTGAGAGGATTCTCTCTTGAGTCGGACTGTACCACCAGGAGTGTCCTGGAGGGAGCGGTTCTCTCAGTCCATCTGTGTGAGCGTGTCAGTCGTTTTGACAAAGTGTCAGGAGAAGGGGACTTTGGCTTTGCAGCAGCTGCGGCCAAGTGCTCTGCCTTCTTGTCTTCCTGTTTGGACAGGGTTGGAGCAGGCGCTTAAGCGCTGTAATTTCCTCCTTACTAAAAGTGGGTGTGTCAGACTCACTTTCAGTGTTATCGTATTTGTGTCTCTATAGTGGGATCTCTGGAGTGTAGCTCTCTGAGATCGCCTGTCCCAATTGTTTTGGGATTTGTGCTGCTTGTGTCCCCCTTCCGTGAAAAGAGGTGGGTTTCACAGCGGTTGGGCGTGTACCTGGGCCGATGGGTTTCAGGCCTCAGATTTTGGCTCTTCTCAGACCAAGATGGCTCTGAGTGACGTCGACCATGCTCATTTTGCTGAGGCAGGCTGCACCTCTGCTTCTGGCTTGGTCTATAATTCTGGGAGGTGATGCAGGTTGACGCAGGTGTTTCAAGACCAGGAGCTCGTTTGGCTCCACCTGTAGGGAATTGATGCTGAGAGTGAGGACACCATGGGGCTCAGGATGCTCGTCATGGTGAGTCTCTGCTTTTCAAAACCTTTTGTAGCTAACTCGCGTAGCTGTCGACTGGTTTGGGTGCGTGGGCAGGCTGCCACACCCAGATGATGACTGGTAGTGGGGTGGAGGTTTTGGATAAAAAGATATTTGAAGTTTAACTCTTCCTCCATATCGGGCTCATTTTTGGTACCAAAGTACGCTTGTCTGAGTCGGTTGTAGTACTGCTGAGGAGGTTCTGGCCTCCCTTGCTTAACAGCAAGTGCAGCTGTTAGACCTGATTGTGCTGTCAAGTCAGAATATTCCTCCACCAGTGCCTGGCAGAGCGAGTCATAATCTTGTCTGACATACCTGGGCTGGCGTTCAATAAAGCTGCTGACCTCTCGACTAGATGTCACCTTGATCAGGTAAATCTTGTCGTCAGTGGTGGCAGCAGGGAATTTCCGCAAGTAGTATTCAATATCTTTTAGATAGATACTGGTCTCATTTGAGCCTGTAGACTCAGGCTCGAAGCGTGTTATGTGGCGAGCGATTTTGTCTAAGTCCCTGTCAGAGGGGCTTAAGTCATGGTCAGCAGTGGGCGGCGGATGCAGCCGAGGGGAGTAAGCCGTCTTCACCTGAGTAGGTGGAGGGCTATTTCTCTGGCGCTCTGTCATATGATCCTGTGGGATCAGTTGTGGGAGTGGTCGTGGAGACCATCCTCCTGAGGCTGGCAAAGGGGAGCAAGCCTTGTCTCTCTCTGGTGGGAGTGTTTTGTAGGAGGGAGTATGTTGGCTGTCTCACATGAGAGCTGGAACTCTCTTCTGGTATCAGCCAACTCCTCCTTGTTTTCCTGCTGTAGCGGGGATTGGGTTACTCTGTCCCTGTCCTCTAGCTGTCTTCGCATTTCTTGCATGCGTTTTTGGTCAGCTTCTCTAAGTTTGCTATAAACCTTGACTCGTAATTTTAGCTCTTTAATTTCCCCCACTGCTTGTCTAAGGAGGGTTTCTGATTGGTCAAGAGATTCAGTTGTGTCTTTAAGTTTACTTTTGGTCCACTCTAACTCCTGTTCTTGCTGAAAGAGTGAGTGTTCAAGCTGATTGGTCTTTTCCTGCAGCTCAATTTTCTCCTCATCGACTCCACCCTCCTGTGGGAGGTGGCAAGGAGCCTGTAGGTCAGTGATGCGTTCTTCCGCTTCACTTAGTGACTGCCTGGTGCTTCCAGCTGCTGTTCAAGCTGGTGCGTGTGCTTAGACTGGGCAGACATTACAATAGCTAGTTTTCCTAGCATCTGGGACAAGGCTTTGTCCTTTGAGGAAGTGGCTAGAGCAGTTGTTACCAGCTCTGCAAAAATTGTTTCAAGGTTCACCGCATCGGTGCCTTGTATTGGCTTGAGTAGCCAGGTACCATGGTCTCGGTCATGTGGGCCAAGATGGAGTCAAAGTGTTCCAGTGGGTCGCCCCCACTGGCTGCCACTAAGCGTGGGTCTGCCATGTTCACAGGCAGGTGCTCAAGTGGTTTGGTTAAGGACTTTGGTGTGAGTCCAAATCAGACAACAAACAAGTGTGTCAACTCAGAGGATATGCATAAAAATACAAAAAATGGGTGTTGCTTCTATAGCTTCCTGGAGCTGTTGATGTTCCTTTAAGTTAATTTGGAAGGCTGGAATCTGAAGAAAAGAAGGATCAAAATCAAATCTATGGACTCAGTTATACATTTTGCTTTAACAAAATCAGAAGTGGACTACAGTGTTAGCTGGTACAGCAGACCTGAGCCAGTAAGTTAAACAGTTTCAGCTAGTGTGTTTACTAGTTGAGAAAAAAAAGGAATGTCAGGTTGGAGAAAGCTGACTTTCAAGTCAGACTTAAATGACCAAACTGAAAATTCAAATTTAGGGTGAAGGCAAAAATAGGAAAATGAAATTAAATCACACTTGGGATTAAAGTTAAATGCTATAGATCAAATCAAAGTTCGTGTTACAACTAGCTTGACAATCAAAGCTCAAAGTCCTTAATGATCAAAGTCAAAGTTGGAAAAATTGTTTGAGAAAAATTAAATTTTAGAATCAAGTTCAAAATTGGAAAAATTAAAATTTGAGATTAAATAATTAAATTTCAAAATCAAGTTCAAAGGCAATG
>NW_024040263.1:34812386-34847083 GCF_014851395.1 Micropterus salmoides | reverse complement strand
AAACACCATCAACGCTACTGACCCACAACAAAGCTCCTTGACTATGCTACCCAAGATAACAAGAAGACTGCTGACCCTATGGAAGACATCGACGACTTCAGAGGAACTCAAAGAGAAAGATTCCCTGCTGACTGGCTTTATGGAGTGGCTTCAGTACAAGCCAAACAGATTGTTTCTCTTAGTGCAACCCAACATCCAGGACACCGTGTTTTGGGACTGAAGGGTCCTGAAGGAGGCTGTGCTCAGAAGCTCCGGAGGCCGTCTCTACCCTGCACCGTCAGGTAGCCCTTCTCTCAGGTCTGTTACTGCTACTCCAACACAACACTCGGCAGCTCACACACTCCATCTCAGTCCGCACGCAGTGTTGAAGCAGATTCTGCTCAGTCCTGCTCTGGAACCCCACAACCGGCATCTCCTCGTCCCCTTTCTCCCCAACCACACTAATAACTGTTGACTCCATAACCAGAAACATCTGTTTCTTTAACGCTACCACTCGCTGCTTCCCCGGTGCCACCACGGCTGACATTTAAAGAAAACTCCAGGACCTGATGCCGTCGCTCCCGTCCTCCATCACAAGAGTGATAGTCCATGTCGGAACAAATGACACAGCTCTTCAGCAGTCTGAGCTGACAAATCAGATTTTAACCGTCTTTTTAACTTTTAAAGCATGTGGAAGTCCGTTTTTATCTCGGTCCCATTCCCACAGTTGGTCGCGGTGCTGGCCGCTTCAGTAGACTCCTTGGCCTCCACGACTGGCTCCAGTCCGCCTGCAGGGCTCACCGTGTGTGTTATGTGGATAATTTTAATATTTTCTGGCAAAGAATGTCTCTTTTTAAGACAGACGGACTTCACCCAAACAAACGGGGCTCAGAAATGTTAGCTGCGCACATACAGCATGTGGCTCCACACGTGACTTACTGAATGACTAATCATTCATGCAGCACACCTGGACACACCACCGCTCACTGAACAGATCTCTGCCTCACTGCCACAAACAACTGTCTCCACCTGCTGGCATGTAAAGCCGTCTGCTCCCAGCGCTGTTCCACAGACTTCTATTCCTGTCATCATCACGCATAGACCAGTAACTGAAATGTGCACATCCCACACAGAAATATTAGTAATCTCTTAAGGATTAGGACAACTGCACCAACTCCAGCACCCAGAACAAACTCATTTAAATGGCTCTCTTCAATGTGAGATCACTTTCAAGTAAGACTTTTATCTTAAATGATTTTATCTTGTCTGCAAATCTAGATTTTATGTTTTTAACTGAATCCTGGCGTTACGGTGGGGGGTGTGGAGGCAGGTTGGAGGATCCAACGCTGGACACAGAGCGGAGCAGTATAGTTCAGTGGTTTAATTAAACAAACAAAAGGCGAGCACACTTACTGATTGAGTGGCTGATACAAATCCAAAACAAAGGTAGTTCCTAACAGAAATCCAAAATCCAGAGGTACAGGGTGACAAGACAAGTTACAGGAAGGCAGAGAGTACACAGACGACAGACTGAGGGGGTAACATGAACAATGACCGGACAACGACGAGACAGAATCACCAGGTATATATGATTGTTTTAGTCAACCGAGGGTCAGTGGTCGTGGTGGTGGGCTAGTGAGCGTGTATAGGGAAAATTTAAAATGTCATCAAGTACGCTGTGATGAATTTAACTCCTTTGAAGTTCTCACTCTTAAAGTTGGAGGGCTGCATCATATTTGTTATAATTTATCGCCCCCCAAAACCGGATTTTTATCAGAACTTCCTGAATTTTTATCTACTCTGGTTTTAAATTATGACAGAATTGTTCTTTGTGGTGATTTTAATATTCATGTTGATGACCCCAACAATGTTAATGCAACTAACTTTTTAAATATGGCCACTTCTTTTAACTTCAAACAACATGTCAAAGGGCAAACACATCACCGTGGTCATACACTGGACTTGGTTTTTACCCTGGGTGTCAGCATTTCCTCTGTGGAATTAGTGGACATGACCATATCTGACCACAGATGTATTGTTTTTAGCTGCGATTCGCCTGTTCATGCCGCCTCACCAAGCTCTGTGTGTTGTCGCATCTTTAATGAACAAAGTGTTTCAAAGTTTTGCGCATTCTTTCAGAGCCAAAGCCAACACCTGTCTGATTCCAACACCAACAATCTGGTCGATCACTTCAATCATATCTGCTTGTCGTCACTAAATATTACTGCTCCTCTAAAGGTTAGGCCTACGTCTAAAGCTAGTAAGCAACCCTGGATAAATGACAGCATTCGCAGCCTCAAAAGGGAATGCAGGAAAGCAGAGCGCAGATGGAAAAAATCCAGTCTCCAAGTCCATTACCTCAGTCTGAAGGATTTATTAATTAACTACAATAAAATGGTTAAGGATGCGAGAACACACTATTTTTCTGAACTCATTACTACACATAAACACAATCCCAGGTTTCTGTTTAAGACTGTGGATCAGCTGGTAAACCCAACCCCTCCTTGTGCCTCAGCTGGAAGTAATGATGACTGTGAATTGTTTTTATCTTATTTTACCAATAATGGTGTCAATCAGAGCCTCTATTACCCCCGTGGCCTCTTACTCAGAGGTTCCTCACCAGCAACAAGAGAGTTTTAACCAGTTTTATCCCATCGACTTGTCTGAGCTTTTAAAAACAGTATCACAAATGAGAGTGTCCTCCAGCCCACTTGATGTAATACCTACAAAATTTTTACTGAAAGTAATAGATTCTGTTGGGCCCCATTTGATCTCTGTTTTCAACAGCTCCCTATCTACTGGTTGTGTCCCTGATTATTTAAAACGGCTTGCGTGAACCCACTTTTAAAGAAACCTGGTTTAGATCCCTCCCTCCCACATAATTTTAGACCAATTTCAAAACTGCCTTTTATTGCAAAGATTCTAGAAAGAATTGTGTCCAAACAGCTGCTCACTGTGCTGGAAAATAACAAATTATTTGAAAAGTTTCAGTCTGGTTTTAGGAAGTACCACAGCACTGAGACTGCCCTGCTTAAAGTCACCAATGACCTTTTAACGTCTGCTGATGAAGGCATGTGCTCAGTCCTGGTACTCCTGGACCTTAGCGCTGCTTTTGACACCATTGATCACAACATCATGTTAGACAGACTGAGGCACTGGGTGGGGATCTCTGGTACTGCCCTAGAATGGTTTTCATCCTACCTGTCAAATAGGAAGTTTTGCGTGTCTGTAAACAACTATGTCTCCTGGTTCTGTCCAGTTAAATATGGTGTGCCTCAGGGGTCGTTCAAAAGGCTGTTGCAATAATCCAGGCGGTCTTAGGACCAAAATGGGTCCTAAGACCGCCTGGATTATTGCAACAGCCTTTTCACCTGTTTAACCCAAAAATCTATTGATAGACTCCAGACTGTCCAAAAATTCTATTGATCACTTTTAAAGCTCTTCATGGCCTCTCGCCTTGTTATATTTCTGACCTTTTAGTCCCATACGCACCAGCACGTACCTTGAGATCCTCGGGCAGAGGTCTGCTGTCTGTTCCAGAGTCTCGACTGAAAACTAAAGGGGACAGAGCGTTTGCTGTCAGGGCCCCGAGGCTCTGGAACAGCCTGCCCGAGGAAATCAGGTCGGCTGAGTCAGTGAACTCTTTTAAGTCCCTTCTTAAAACATACTTTTATAGGAGAGCCTTTCCCGATCTTATTTGACTTTATTTTATCCCTTTTATTTTATTCTATTTTACTTATATATCTTAAACGTGTATTTTAGTCTTTTCAATGTGTTCATGCTTTTATCTTGTATTGTTTCTGTAGTATTTTTTTTTTGTATTATTCTTACACTTGTTAAAGCACTTTGTAACTTGTTTTTGAAAAGTGCTCTACAAATAAAAATTATTATTATTATTACTCTTTCTTTGGGATTTGCAGCTCTGTAGGATATTATGAAATTATTATAAATTTTATTATAATCCACGGAAAGCGTTTATAGAAAAATTACATTTGCTAGAATAAACCTGCATGAGCTGTTACACGGCAGCTCTCTCGGATGATACTGTCTGATGTGTATGTGTCCCCGTGAGTTCCTTCTGCAGAAGACTTGAATAAAATTCACAGAAAGACAAGTGTTTGCCTGAGCTGTTTATTTAAACACGCTTCTTCCCACCACACCATCAAAGCACTTACTCACTTACCACTTACTTACTTACTTACTTACTTACTTACGTTCCAGATCTGAACCCATCTTCACATTAAATTTTCTACAAAGTATTTGGAAGTTCATCTAAATTTGAAGTTCACTTTTATTGTGAGAGCTGTTTAAAATACCTTGGCTTTAACACAGACTGTCCCTCTCAATGTGACTCTTGCAACACAGTGTTTGATGCTAGTGCAAACCTAAAGAATGGCTTCTATTTTCTTGTGTTGCTCCTGTATGCACAGATTAAGCAACTTCTGCAAGAACATGGTGTCAGTCTTAATGAAAAAAACAGAACCTTTGGGGTTCTCTCTGACATAGTCTGGTGAAGAATATCAAAATTTATATGACAGTGGCTTTCTTGGAAAAGATGACTTGACGCTAATTTGGAATTGTGATGGCGCACCAGTGTTTAAATGCAGCATTTAGCCAGTTTAGCGTCAGGTAATTGAACTGGAACCAGAAGTGAGGAAAAAGCACATTTTGAAGTCAGCACGGGATGAGACGAGTCATATCCTATGTTGTAGCCAATGATTTATGTAGGCCTATTATATAAAGAGACTTGCTACTTGATGTTTTGTGAGGATTTTGTAAAAGACTACATATTGTATTGAATTGGTAATGGCTAATGGCTCTTTTCACATCATAAAAGAATTGTCATTAAAATCAGCCAAATATTTAATCTGTTTCTGTGTGGGTTAATAACACTGTACATAAAAGATCAGGTTCACGTCCACACATGCACTATTTACTCTAAGCTGTTCCACCCCAAAGCTGACCTGTTACCATAAACTTAAGTTTGTAAGATGGTATGTAAAACATGCTGGAGTATTACCTCAAAGAAGCCAATGTGTGTAAAACATATTTAATAAGCTACTCTTCCACAAGAATAAGCACAACTACAAGCCAAGTATACTTAAACTTTCTGTATAAGGAAAGTATACTTTTCTTTAGTATGTCTTGATCAAAAGATTAAGTACAAGTATATGCCAAATATACTTAGACTTTTCTGTATACTTGTCAGTATAAATATACTTAAATATAATTTTGTTAAGTATATACATGTGCATCTCAGAAAATTAGAATATCGGGAAAAAGTTCATTTATTTCAGTAATTCAACTTAAAAGGTGAAACTAATATATTATATAGACTCATTACATGCAAAGTGAGATATTTCAAGCCTTTATTTGATATAATTTCGATGATTATTGCGTCCAGCTTAACAAAACCCTACATTCAAAATCTCAGAAAATTAGAATATTGTGAAAAGGTTCAGTATTGTAGGCTCAAAGTGTCAAGCTCTAATCAGCTAATTAATCCAAATCACCTGCAAAAGGGTTCCTGAGCCTTTAATTGGTCTCTCAGCCTGGTTCAGTGGAAGCAGACTGCTGACCTGACAGTTGTGCAGAAAACCATCATTGACACCCTCCACAAGGAGGGAAAGCCTCAAAAGGTAACTGCAAAAGAAGTTGGATGTTCTCAAAGTGCTGCATCAAGGCACATTAATAGGAAGTTAAGTGGAAGAAAAAGGTGCACAAGCAGCAGGGATGACTGTAGCCTGGAGAGGATTGTCAGGAAAAGGCCGTTCAAATTTGTGGGGGAGCTTCACAAGGAGTGGACTGAGGCTGGAGTTACTGCATCAAGAGCCACCACACAAAGACAGGTCCTGGACATGGACTTCAAATGTCGTATTCCTCTTGAACAACAAAAAACGTCAGAAGAAAGAAAGAACTGGTCTGTTTCTCAGTGGTCCAAAGTCCTCTTTTCTGATGAGAGCAAAATTTTGCATCTCATTTGGAAACCAAGGTCCTAGAGTCTGGAGGAAGAATGAAGAGGCACACAATCCAAGATGCTTGAAGTCCAGTGTGAAGTTTCCACAGTCTGTGTTGGTTTGGGGAGCCATGTCATCTGCTGGTGTTGGTCCACTGTGCTTTATTAAGTCCAGAGTCAGCGCAGCCGTCTACCGGGACATTTTAGAGCACTTTATGCTTCCTTCAGCAGACCAGCTTTATGGAGATGCAGGACTTGGCACCTGCCCACACTGCCAAAAGTACCAAAACCTGGTTCAATGACCATGGGATGCTTAATTGGCCAGCAAACTGGCCTGACCTGAACCCCAGAGAGAATCTACGGGTCATCGCCAAGAGAAAGATGAAAAACATGAGAGTGAACAATGCAGAAGAGCTGAAGGCCGCTGTTGAAGCATCCTGGTCTTCCATAACACCTCAGCAGTGCCACAGGCTGATGGCATCCATGCCACGCCGCACTGAGGCAGTAATTCATGCAAAAGGGGCCCAAACCAAGTACTGAGTACATATGCATGATTTTTTCAGAGGGCTGACATTTCTGTATTTAAAATCCGTTTTTTTTTTTTTTTTTTTAATTTTAGGCCTATTGTAGTCTTCTGTATTACTCGGTATTGACTGCAGCTTTTTGTTGCATCATCCAACTAGTGATACAAATGATAATATGCTTGCTACTGTGTGCCGGCGACAAGCAGTGCGTAAAATAATAACACTTTAATATTTCCATGATGGGCGGAATTACGGTCTCTCCTTGTGCAATAGTCTTTGAAGGCATTTTTCAGTCTAGTTCAGACTAGTGTGAGTCGGGCTACACAGACATCTGGGCCAAGTAGTGGACTGCTGCCTGTTTTTTTTTTTTTTTTTGTATTTGTGCGTTGGCGTGTGCGTGAGAGAGGGAAATGTTGACTGACTCACTTAATAAGCAATACCCCCCCCCCACCCCCCGCTGGTAATGTTAATATATTAGAGACCCCCACGAAGCTCAGATTATAACTCCAACCCTGAGCCGGTAACATTTAGAGGACATGATTTAAACATGTGATAGACAAAAGATAATTCCAGGAAATTGGTCAGGAATGTCCAGGCGTGTAGCCAGTACAAAAAGCACGACTATTTAAAGACTTGATTTATCACTGTGTTTAGACAAGTGTAGGGAAAATTAATTTGAGCCAAAAGAGTGACGCTGGTAAACCTGAGCCGTGTGCTTTGACTTAGGGACTTGGGTATAAAACGTAAAGGAAGGAGAGAAAGCAGGATCTTCTCTTCAGCTGTCAGAGAGAGGTCCTCCCGGTACGCCATGAACTAAGGTAAGATAGGAAATAGGTTAAATTATAATCCACCCTGACCCAGAAGCAATATCTTAAAGGAAATATTAAACTATTGTAAAACTTTTATTCAGTCTCGATGGTAATTTTCTGATTTTATATTTCCACGAGGGAAAGTCCTCCACATCCACCGTCGAGCTGGGGCGTTCTGCCATGGACAGAGCCAAACACTGGCCAGGTAAGCGCATCTTTGCGTTTATTTTTTGCCTTTGTTAGGTGGTGGAGCGACCGCACCTTTTCCTGGTGAGGGATTCTGACCTAGTGTTACTTTAAAAGCATCTGTGTAGGAAAAGATAAGAATTCTTATGAACAAACAAAATCAGAGGACTGGCGGGCCGAGGTGTGTAAAAGTATGAGAGTGTGTGTGTGTGAGTGCATGAATGCTCCTCAGAGGAGGTAGACAGCAGTGCCTCATGCATATGTGGGGGGTGGGGGGGTATTTGAATCAACAAGCGTAAACAAATACAACCAATGGTCGGGTTAGGCATACAGTGAGAGTTTAATTTTAAGTCCTTGGTAAAAGAGGAATACATTGCCAACAGAATGCATAAATTAAAATGACTGGGGGGTTGTTTTTCAATAAATAAAAATAACTAAAGGAGATGAGAAAGTTTAGTGATTCAGCTCGAGTACATTGTAAAATAACCCATCATTTACTTTTAAGTCTGTACAGAAATATAGCTCAATGTCTTTGCTGTTTTTTTGTGTAAAATGCATATAGCTGATATGATGTTATTCTGTTACTGTGCACAAGGCTGTCCTGCTGAGGGTGTGGCTGTAGCTTTGCTAAGAGAAGATTTCTATAAAGAAAAGAGTCTAGCTTAAAAATTTATGTTTGATAAAAGATAAAGGATTTCCTGTATTAGAAAAGTGTTTTTTGTGTAACTGGTTTAACTGTTATCTTGTGATTTTGTCCTCTTTAAATGGTGAAGTGTGGTTTTGGGATGTGTGCTCAGTGTGTGTGGGTAGTCTACCTTAGGAACGGATAGTTTAAAGTTGTTAACCTAGAAGAGATCTGCAGGCTAGCAGGAATAACATTTTGATTTGTGCTTGATTAAACTGTTAAAAGGTTACAGAAAAGGGTTCAGTTTGGCTCAAGACTGTGGTATGCCTGTCTTTAGGGGTTTCAGGGTTTGATCTCTGCCCACTGAAATAAACATTTGGGACCATTGTTTGCATAGATGCTTGTAGAGAAGCCTACAGGAGAGAATGTGTTAAATTTGAGGGTAAATAGTTTTAAAATTATGTATATTAGTTTGTTTTCAATGTTTGCTTAGTAATAATTTTCTGTAGGGTTAAAACAGACAGAGAAACAGATAAATCAGGACCTGGAGAGGAAACGGTTAAATACTAGAGGGCGAGGACCATAGACTGTGGGAAAGGGCGAGCCTCGTGAGCGTGCAGCCGCTAGGGAGGGCAGTCGACGCACAGTATTGTTTCTGGTGTAGGCGCAATTAGAAAAGGGAGAAAGTTAAAGGAGAGTTTTGTAGCCCAACACTTACGGCTGTGGAGATTTGTGCATTCAAATGTAGCTTTAAACAACTTGACACAAACCCTGAATAGATGGGAATTGTTTGCTTGCTTTTAGGCTATACGGGTGGTTTAAATAGCTCACACACTAAACCTCAGGGCTGAAGTGTAGCTTGAGATTTTCATGTTGAAAATACTGCATGCTTGTATTTTGATTGTTAAGGATACCTAAGTTGGTTTGAAAGCAGTATTTGGATTTAAAACGGAGGCCTGTGGTACATTAATTTTTTTTTAGTACATAGTTTGCGTAATAAATTAAAAAAGTGGCAGCTCATCATTCCTCCTGCTCCCATTCAAAATAATTAAAAAGACCTAAAAAAGGAGGTATTGCTATTTGTTTAGTCGTTCATTTTAGGCAGAAAGGATTCCATCACAAAAGTAAAGAGCAAACTAAGTAAGGTTATAGTGTGGTCATATGCAGACAGTTTGAAAAGAATGTCACATTTAGGAAAACAGACACCAGAGAGAGCAGACCTTATCTGTGAAGCAGAGGTTCAATGGCCAGAGAATATAACATGCCAGACAGAGAGCAGCCCTGCCTCACCCCCCTCTGTACACTAAAGGGAGCGCTCAGGCCTCCATTTATCTTCAGAACACTCGCAATGTCACAGTACAAAACCTGGATCTTGGCTATGAAACGTGGGTTGAAACCAAAGGCAGTCAGAGTCCGCCACAGATACTGGTGTTCAACCCCATCAAAAGCCTTTTCCTGGTCTATTGAAATCAGACCAGTATCTACAGCCAATGAACTAGAGACTTCCAAAACATCTCGAATCAGAGTGATACTGTCACTGATAAACCTGCTGGGTACACAGTAGGTCTGGTCAACATGATACAGACCCCATCACCTGTCTGAGTCTGGAAGCCAGGACTTTAGACAGGATTTTGTAGTCCGAGCAGAGTAGCGACACAGGCCTCCAGTTTCTCAGGTCCTGCAAATCACCCTTCTTTGGCAGCAGAGTGATCACTGCCCTCCTGCAGCTCAGAGGCAGACGACCCGTCTCCAAACTGTCACCAAGCACTTCCAGCAGATCCTGTCAGTTCAGGTAGAGACAGCTGAGCTTCCAGATCTACATTGTGCTCATCACTGACCTGAGGAAGATCAGCATAGAAGAGCTCTTCTACCTCTGGATGGTCTGTCAGCTCGCTCCTGTACAGTTCTTTATAGAAACTGGCTGCGTGCTTTCTGATCTCAGAGGAATCAGAGACGCAAACTCCGTCTCTGGATCGAATGGAGTGAAAGATCTTTCTCTGCCCGTTTTTCTTCTCCAAACCAAAGAAGAAGTGTGACGGGGCGTCCATCTGTGTGGCGTCCAGGAACCGAGACCTCACCAGAGCCCCCTGAGCTGTCACACCCAGCAGGCTGGCCAAAGCCAACTTTTTAGATTTTAGGGAATCTAAGTGTCCCTGATTTCCTGTGGCCCCTACTAGACCCTGTAGTTCTACCACTTCAATCTCCAGATCCTTCAAAGATCTGATGATGTCCCTGGTGACACAGCTGTTTAATCTGGCTTTTTCCAAAGTCCCACCCCCCTTAGTTTCTCTGTGAGTGAGCCAGAGAAACTCTTAGTCATGCAACAGTGCAGTATTAAAATGCCAATAAGCACTGCTCAATCTGACGTTTTTGATAAAAACAGAACAATAAACGAGACAGTGATCAGTAAAACCCACAGGGTTAATAAAACAACCTTTAAAGACATTGATGTGATGCTTGAAACAGTAAAACTGATCTAATCTAGCCTGAGATAAAACATTCTCTTTGCAGTGACTCCATGTGTGCTGTCTGACTTTTATTAAAGCAGCTCGTGTGTTTCTATGAGCTGTTGTAGGCTCTGTGAGGAGGCTGCTCTGTGAGGAGGCCCTCTGTGAGGAGGCCGCTCTGTGAGGAGGCTGCTCTGTGAGGAGGCTGCTCTGTGAGGAGGCCGCTCTGTGAGGAGGCTGCTCTGTGAGGAGGCCGCTCTGTGAGGAGGCTGCTCTGTGAGGAGGCCGCTCTGTGAGGAGGCTGCTCTGTGAGGAGGCCGCTCTGTGCCCTCTGTGAGGAGGCTGCTCTGTGAGGAGGCTGCTCTGTGAGGAGGCTCTGTGAGGAGGCTCTGTGAGGAGGCTGCTCTGTGAGGAGGCCGCTCTGTGCCCTCTGTGAGGAGGCTGCTCTGTGAGGAGGCTGCTCTGTGAGGAGGCTCTGTGAGGAGGCTCTGTGAGGAGGCTGCTCTGTGAGGAGGCCCTGTGAGGAGGCCCTCTGAGGAGGCCGCTCTGTGAGGAGGCCGCTCTGTGAGGAGGCCGCTCTGTGAGGAGGCCGCTCTGTGAGGAGGCCGCTCTGTGCCCTCTGTGAGGAGGCTGCTCTGTGAGGAGGCCCTCTGTGAGGAGGCTGCTCTGTGAGGAGGCCGCTCTGTGAGGAGGCTGCTCTGTGAGGAGGCTGCTCTGTGAGGAGGCCCTCTGTGAGGAGGCCCTCTGTGAGGAGGCCGCTCTGTGAGGAGGCCGCTCTGTGAGGAGGCCGCTCTGTGAGGATGCTCTGTGAGGAGGCCCTCTGTGAGGAGGCCCCCTGTGAGGAGGCCCCCTGTGAGGAGGAGGCCCCCTGTGAGGAGGAGGCCCCCTGTGAGGAGGAGGCCCCCTGTGAGGAGGATGCTCTGTGAGGAGGAGGCCCTCTGTGAGGAGGAGGCCGCTCTGTGAGGAGGCCGCTCTGTGAGGAGGCTGCTCTGTGAGGAGGCTCTCTGTGAGGAGGCCCTCTGTGAGGAGGCCGCTCTGTGAGGAGGCCCTCTGTGAGGAGGCCGCTCTGTGAGGAGGCCGCTCTGTGAGGAGGCCGCTCTGTGAGGAGGCCGCTCTGTGAGGAGGCTGCTCTGTGAGGAGGCCCTCTGTGAGGAGGCCCTCTGTGAGGAGGCTCTCTGTGAGGAGGCCGCTCTGTGAGGAGGCCGCTCTGTGAGGAGGCCCCCTGTGAGGAGGCCCTCTGTGAGGAGGCCGCTCTGTGAGGAGGCCGCTCTGTGAGGAGGCCGCTCTGTGAGGAGGCCCTGTGAGGCTCCTGGTGATTCCTGTCCAGCTGTGGATTCTCTGTACAGTTAAAATCACCTCCCAAGAATAAAAACTCATCACTACTGCATTTTCTGACAGTATTGCTTAAAACACTCAGCACGTGCAGCCTTTCCGCAGCATTACATGGGACATAGACATTTATCAGATTCATCTTTATATTCTCATCCTGAACTTTAACCTTCAGTAGACGGCCTTCAATAACTTCCTCCACCTCACAAGATGCAGGCAGGAAACCTCTGGAGAAGAAAAGCCCAACCCCTCCACTGCAGCTGGACTGATGGCTCAGAACAACCTGCCCTGGCCACTCTTTCTTCCACTGACTCTCATTTTCAGAGTTACTGTGTGTTTCCTGAACCATCAGTACGTCTAGTTGCTTAAACTCCATGA
The DNA here is from genome assembly GCF_014851395.1 of Micropterus salmoides. Lineage (NCBI taxonomy): Eukaryota > Metazoa > Chordata > Actinopteri > Centrarchiformes > Centrarchidae > Micropterus > Micropterus salmoides. Next base: position 34,834,850 of record NW_024040263.1, on the reverse strand, counting down.
GAGCAGCTCTCTTTGTGTCGTCCCTCGCTCCTTTTAGATTTAAAGTGCCAATTTTAAAGTGACCCATGGAGAGAGAGAAAAATAATAAAGAAACACAAAACAAACATATCAGGAAGAAAAAGAAGAGAAGAGGCTGTTTAAACATCATCACCAATAATTTGAGCTTTCACCTTAATGATCAGCTTTCTGAGGCGATATATCTCCTGCTTTGTGAGGCAACTGACAAACAGTTTCAGTTGAAGTTCTCAACCTTCAACAGCCTGAGACCCTCAGTGTCCTGAAGGAACTTTAGTATTTGAGCTAAAGTGTAGCTGCTGCTCCCCTCCTCTTGTGTGAAATCACTGTTTTCTGATGAGCGTGTTTGGTGGGAATTGCGTGTTTAAATAAACAGCTCAGGCAAACACTTGTCTTTCTGTGAATTTTATTCAAGTCTTCTGCAGAAGGACTCACAGCAAAACACATACGGCGTGTACATGTATGCTGGAATGAGTGAGGAGAGCTCCGTGAGCCTGTTATTTATCCAGCTTTAGGGTCAATCTTATCATCCCACAGAGACACATTGTCCCTGAAGTCTGGATAACACAGAGAACAGAGATATTTTGACTGTTATGTTTACACAGATTCAGAGCCACAGCACAGATGAGTCTCCCTCAGTCCAGGGTTACATGCAATATGTTTGGAATTCCCATTACACGTGTTTTTCTGTCTTTCTTTCCTTTGGCAACTTTAGCTCTGCTCTGAACACTTTCTGTGCTCTTTCTCTTCTGTGCGATTTTACTTAGATCCTCATCCTCAATAAAGTCAGAACACACTGAAATATTGCTGCTCTGAGAACATTCATTCAACTGACTGTTATACACCTGTTCACTGTTCTCCTCACTTTCTCCCTGGTCAATGTTCAGTTCTTCATCCACCGGGACCCTCCAACGCGGCCACATCAGCCGCAGCTACGCCGGGCATCTCGTCAGGTGCCGCAGTCCCATTGGCACCGGGGACCTTGCCACCGGTACCGGGAGAAAGAGCCCCGCCGAGGGACCGCGGCAGGTTCCGCAGGTTGTCCGCAACATCTCCCTGCTCTCTTAAAATGTTTTTCGGGCATGAGCGAATTAGATGCCCCTCTGCACCACAGCCAAAACATTTCATGGTTTCTGAAGTTGCAAAAACCATGTAATTAAATCCGTCCACATTGAAATTTAATTTCTGCCCAGTTGTTCTTTAGCACCATGAAAACCTGTCTTCTGTGACAAACAACGTGTTTTAACAATGGAGACTTACAGCCCAGGGACACCATCTTGATGGGGGACACCACCTGTCCATACCTGGACAGCTCTTTTAACAATAAGTCATTTTTTAAGAACGGGGGAGCGTTGGAGATGGTAATTTTCCTGGCAGGGTTAACCAGAGGGAGAACCGGGGTAGAAGTATCTTTAATAATTACCCCTTTTTCTACCACATCATTTACTTTGTCAGTGTGATCTAAAAACACCACAATAGCTCCGTTCATGCGGGAGGCAGACTTAATGCTGCCATAACCCACCACCTCTCCCACTTTAAACTCGCCTCCTCCACCGAGCAGCTGACAGCCGCCACCAACTTCACTGCATGTCGGCGTGTCAGCTTCACAAAATCCACTTCCACATCTACAACGGGCCTCCTGCCCAGCCAGGCTGGAAGCACCGCCACCAACAACCACAACCACAAGAGACAAAACTCTCAACTAACACGATATAAAGAGACAAAAGACACAAACAAGAAAAAAAGTTTGAAAACTAACTCACGCACCTTCCACTCAGAGAGAGAGAGAGAAAATATGTCTCCTCATGCCATGAAGTGAGGACAACCAGTGGAACCTGACAAATAATTGAATAGTTAAGACTAACAAATAATTGTACAGATTTTCAAATTATTATTATTTTGATCATTTGATATTTTAGGTTTGTTTTTACATTTTATACTGATTTCTTTTTTCTTTTTATTATTTTTTTAATCAATTAATTCTGTAAAAAAAATGGGTTTTTTTGTCTATTAATATATACACACACGTTACTGTTTCATTTATTTTTTATTTTATATATATTTTTTTAACACACACACACACACACACGCTTACTCTTTTGTTTTATTTATTTTCTTTTTAATATATTTTATTTTTTAACAAACACACACAAGCACACACAAGCACACACACGCTTACTGTTTTGTTTATTTATTTTATTTTAATTTCTTTTTTTTCCCCTTTTTTTCCCTCTTTTTTTTAAAACACAAACACACATACACTTTGATTACTTTATGCTTTAATTGTTTAATGAAATGTATGGGGCTGATTGTTCTTATGTTGTGTTTATGTGATGCTTTGGCAATGTTGTTAAAGTTTCAGTCTGGTTTCAGGAAGTACCACAGCACTGAGACTGCCCTGCTTAAAGTCACCAATGACCTTTTAATGTCTGCTGATGAAGGTATGTGCTCAGTCCTGGTACTCCTGGACCTTAGCGCTGCTTTTGACACCATTGATCACAACATCATGTTAGACAGACTGAGGCACTGGGTGGGGATCTCTGGTACTGCTCTAGAATGGTTTTCATCCTACCTGTCAAATAGGAAGTTTTGCGTGTCTGTAAACAACTATGTCTCCTCATTCTGTCCTGGTAAATATGGTGTGCCTCAGAGGTCGGTCTTAGGACCCATTTTGTTTCCTTGTATCTGCTTCCCCTTGGACATATTATCCATAAACATGACATTTCTTTTCATATTATGCTGATGACACACAAATATACTTGCCCGTCAGATCCACAGACCCTGGAATGCTGAGTTCACTTAACAACTGCCTTTGTGAAGTTAAAAAATGGATGTCAAATAATTTCCTCCAGCTGAACTCAGACAAAACAGAAATCCTGGTCATCGGGTCTCAGCAGATGGTTTACTGGTTCCCTAGTAAATCACATTAAGCCTGTGGCAAAGAACCTTGGTGTTTGGTTTGATAGTAATTTAAATTTCGAGCAGCACACCACAAAGCTTGTTCAATCATGTTTTTATCAACTTAGAAATATAGCTAAAATTCGATCTATGTTAACTTTTAAGGACACCGAGACCATTTTACACGCCTTCATCTCATCACGCCTGGATTATTGCAACAGCCTTTTCACCTGTTTAACCCAAAAATCTATTGATCGACTCCAGACGGTCCAGAACTCAGCTGCCAGGCTTTTAACCAGAACAAAGAAATATGACCACATTACTCCTATTTTAGCTTCATTACACTGGCTCCCAGTATGTTTTAGAATTGACTTTAAAATTCCATTGATCACTTTTAAAGCTCTTCATGGCCTCTCGCCTTGTTATATTTCTGACCTTTTAGTCCCATACGCACCAGCACGTACCTTGAGATCCTCGGGCAGAGGTCTGTTGTCTGTTCCAGAGTCTCGACTGAAAACTAAAGGGGACAGAGCGTTTGCTGTCAGGGCCCCGAGGCTCTGGAACAGCCTGCCCGAGGAAATCAGGTCGGCTGAGTCAGTGAACTCTTTTAAGTCCCTTCTTAAAACATACTTTTATAGGAGAGCCTTTCCCGATCTTATTTGACTTTATTTTATCCCTTTTATTTTATTCTATTTTACTAATTTTATATTAAATTTTCATGCTCTTATTTTTTTTGTATTATTCTTTACACTTGTTAAAGCACTTTGTAACTTATTTTTGAAAAGTGCTCTACAAATAAGGATTATTATTATATTATTATTATTACATTCATGCCAATAAAGCTAATTTAAGTTTGAATTTGAGCGAGAGAGAGAGAGAGAGAGAGAGAGAGAGAGAGAGAGAGAGAGAGAGAGAGAGAGAGAGAGAGAGAGAGAGAGAGAGAGAGAGAGAGAGAGATCATTTACACTCCTGGCTCTGTACCTTTCATCCAGCGCAGCCAGCCGCCATATTGGCGTAATAACCGCAGATAATAAAGCAGCATGAAGCGGCTACATGACAACAACAATCCATAGCCTGGTATCAACAGATCCAGCACAACAGTTTGTCCCATACACGGAGCAGCAGCACACAGTCAGGATGATTAACGATGCTTCACTCACCAAAGCAGGCTCACTTCAGCAGAAAGGCGCAGCGGCGGCTTTTCCTCTGGGCAAACTTCTGGAGGACTGAAGTTTTTCAGAGAGCCCGCAGAGTCGTTGCGGCCCCGCAGTGCTGTTTAACATTTTCCACAGAGTTTAATAAACGTTACGATCCGACCGTCACTGAGCTCATAGCTGTTTCCTCCGCCTGTTTGTTGGGCAGCGATGTTTAACCCTTTAAAGTAAGCTCAGATTCACAGCATCGTCCAGATAACTCCCGCTGGTGTCATGTTTTGCAATCCTCTCAGAAAGATGAAGATGAAGACAGGTACAGGACGGTCTCCCTCAAAGCCAGAGGTGCTTATCAGCTCACGCGCGGCGCTGACAGTGTCCGTTTACGTTAGCTTGCTGTTAGCGATGTTGCTAACCTGTTGCTATCTGCAGACTAGCACGGCTCTCACACAAAACTGTGTAGCAGAGTGACAAACTTATTATAAACCAGCCAGGCTACTGACTGTCTGTATGATTATTAAATTACAGCTTTCTGTCTGCTGCAGCTTGTGGCTAAGTTACCTCCAGAGAAAAAAACAGTCTGGAAGCAGCAGGCTGACTCGTAACTCTGCTCTGGCTGTTAGGCCCGCCCCTTAACCAATCACAAGTTTAGAAAGGTGACAGGCATCTACATGAACGAATCGGAGGCCTCTCTTAAAAAAACAACCATAGTCGGTCACAGTTCAGGGTCAGAGGTTACCCTCTTAAAGTGACGGAGCCTAATATGACAACACCTACATGCTGCTAAGACATTTAAACTTTTTAACACAGAAGTTACATAATATCAGAGCTTTATTTGCCAGGTATGTGTGTACAAGGAATTTGACTCTTGATTGTACATTGCTCACCATGCACTTACTTATACATTAATACAATAATAAAATCAAACGCAGGCTACAGTGTAGAGAACACATATATACACACTATAAACAACAACAATAAAGAAAGACTGAGACAATAGTGCAATGAGCAGAGTGCAAAGGATGCAGGAGTAAATTATTATTACCATTATTATGTACATGTTGGAGGTGGATGTGAGCTGCACAGTGAGCTGAGTGAGTTTGGTGCTGAGGATTTCTGAGATGATGGTGTTGAACGCCGAGCTCAAGTCTACGAACAGAATCATGTGTCGAGGTGTTGCAGGATGTAATGCAGACCCAGGTTGACAGCATCATCCACTGACCTGTTAGCCCTGTAGGCAAACTGCAGGGGGTCAAGCAAGGGGCCTGTAATGTCCTTCAGGTGGGCCAACACCAGTCTTTCAATGGACATCATGACTACAGATGTCATGTCGACAGGCCTGTAGTCATTTTATCCAGAGATGGAGGGTTTTTTGGGGACCGGGATGATTGTGGAGCGTTTAAAGCAGGAGGGAACTTCACACAGCTCCGGTGAACTGTTGAAAGAGATTTTCAAGATAGAGACACACCGTCTGGCCCCTATGTACAGTATTTTATGCATATACTCCTCACCGGGGGGGTCCACTGGGGTAGCCACCAATTTTATTAGGGTGGCCGTGGCCCTCCCTGGTAGCACCACTGGATAGGATAAACATTTTATGATCAATAGCTTCCTTTTGTGCATTTGTAGCGCCTCCTAGAGGTCAATTTGAATGAGACTTGCAGTGTATGTGTGAGGTCCTTATCTAGACATATCCTGCAAGTTTTGTGTTGATTGGACAAACAATTTGTATTTTGTAGCCTGATTTGTGTTTTACCCCCTGCAGTTTGTTTGCATTTATAGCGCCCCCGGGTGTTCGATTTGAATGAAACTTTCAGAGAGATTTGTGATGATTGGAGAATGACTATGGGATTTATAGTGTAATTTGTGTAATGCTAAGCACCTTTCTTGCGCTTGTAGCGCCCCTAGGCACGTATGTACATCAAACTGTTCAGGTATATCTATGTCCAGAGCCACACCCCTTACAAAGGTCATTGGTCCATATCTTGAAAAGTAATTCAGATATCGACATGCTTTATACTACTTTTAATAGGCTTGATCCAATGATGATTCACTGAAAATTTGGTGGCAATTGGAGCTACGGTCTAGGAGGAGATGTCAAAAATGTGATTTTCAAAAAATTCAAAATGGCGGAAAAGTTTTATAGGCGGACCTTAATAGTCATTGAGGCTTTTTTGTAGAGCACATTGAGCTGCACCTGTGTGAGAAATTTCAAGTCAATCAGACTTACAGTGTAAGGGGCGTGGCCTTTCAAAGTTTGCATTTTTAAGCCTTAATTAGGCCACCATGTGGCCGATTGGGTTCATATTTCTATGGAAGCTGATGCACACCATTTCCAGTTATTTGCTGCTAAGTTTCATGTTTCTAGCTCATTCCAGCTCACGGGAATTTGAGCCGGCGCGGCAGACAACAAAAATAATAATAATAATAATAACTAAAACACTCAAACATAGAAGGGTTCTACTGCTACGTGGTATGAACCCTAATTATAGGACAATACAAGTGAGATTAATTTTAAAGAATAATTCATATTAAGTAACGAGAAAATGATGTTTGGATGTTGAAGGTGTAAATGAGAATGAATCTGCTACTTATCAACAAATATATGCACGATTACTAACAAGGTGAATTTAACAAACTAGTCAAGGTGAGACTAACAAACCTGAGTAACCAAGAGTGTGAACTGGGTAGCTTCTGGGTACGTGTGACAGCCCCGAGAGGTCTTGGTGTTGGGCCTCTGTACTGTATACTGTCTGTGTGTTTCTCCCTGCAGGCAATTAAGGAGATTGGGAGCACCTGGCCGGTGAGCCCAACCTATTTAGGCCCGCCCGCCCAGACGCCAGTGTTGGTGCTTGTGCCTCCACATTGCTCTGCCTCTGTTCTCTTCTTTCGGATTAGTTTAAATAAATTTATGTTAATCTTTGTTAAACCTGAGTTGCATCCTCCTTCTTTGTTGCGGCCTGAGAGCCGGGCTCGTACCCATGGCGGAAAAATGCTATAATATATGCATTTAACAAAATAGACAACAGGTGGAAATTATAGGCAATTAGCAAGACCCCCCCCCAATATAGGAGTGATTCTGCAGGTGGTGACCACAGACCACTTCTCAGTTCCTATGCTTCCTGGCTGATGTTTTGGTCACTTTTGAATGCTGGCGGTGCTTCCACTCTAGTGGTAGCATGAGACGGAGTCTACAACCCACACAAGTGGCTCAGGTAGTGCAGCTCATCCAGGATGGCACATCAATGCGAGCTGTGGCAAGAAGGTTTGCTGTGTCTGTCAGCGTAGCGTCCAGAGCACGGAGGCGCTACCAGGAGACAGGCCAGTACATCAGGAGACGTGGAGGAGGACGTAGGAGGGCAACAACCCAGCAGCAGGACCGCTACCTCCGCCTTTGTGCAAGGAGGAGCAGGAGGAGCACTGCCAGAGCCCTGCAAAATGTGCATGTGTCTGCTCAAACGGTCAGAAACAGACTCCATGAGGGTGGTACGAGGGCCCGACGTCCACAGGTGGGGGTCGTGCTTACAGCCCAACACCGTGCAGGACGTTTGCCAGAGAACACCAAGATTGGCAAATTCGCCACTGGCGCCCTGTGCTCTTCACAGATGAAAGCAGGTTCACACTGAGCACATGTGACAGACGTGACAGAGTCTGGAGATGCCGTGGAGAACGTTCTGCTGCCTGCAACATCCTCCAGCATGACCGGTTTGGCGGTGGGTCAGTGATGGTGTGGGGTGGCATTTCTCTGGGGGGCCACACAGCCCTCCATGTGCTCGCCAGAAGTAGCCTGACTGCCATTAGGTACCGAGATGAGATCCTCAGACCCCTTGTGAGACCATATGCTGGTGCGGTTGGCCCTGGGTTCCTCCTAATGCAACACAGTGCTAGACCTCATGTGGCCGGAGTGTGTCAGCATTGATGCTATGGACCGGCCCGCCCGTTCCCCAGGCTTGATTCCAACTGAGCACATCTGGGACATCATGTCTCGCTCCATCCACCAACGCCACGTTGCACCACAGACTGTTCAGGAGTTGGCGGATGCTTTAGTCCAGGTCTGGGAGGAGATCCCTCAGGAGACCATCCGCCACCTCATCAGGAGCCCAGTCGTAGGGAGGTCATACAGGCACGTGGAGGCCACACACACTACTGAGCCTCATTTTGACTTGTTTTAAGGACATTACATCAAAGTTGGATCGGCCTGTAGTTTGGTTTTCCACTTTGATTTTGAGTGTGACTCCAAATCCAGACCTCCATGGGTTGATAAATTTGATTTCCATTGATAATTTTTGTGTGATTTTGTTGTCAGCACATTCAGCTATGTAAAGAAAGGAGTATTTAATGAGATTATTTCATTCATTCAGATCTAGGATGTGTTATTTTAGTGTTCCGTTTATTTTTTGGAGCAGTGTATGTTCGAAATGTTTAGGAAGTTAAGATGTGAGCTGGCATGTGGATTTTTCCCCTCAACAAGTATTAAAGGGTTTTTGAAACACTGCCAGTTTAGTAAGGGAAGTCGTGGTCCCCTGAGTTTCAGTGAATACATGTGCATTTTGTTGAATACTGCAAATGTTTCAAGTGTTCTGAAAGTGAGCTTACTAGATAATTCATTTAGTCATGTAGTGGAGAAAAGAACAAAAATAACCATTCTTGAAATTTACCTTTTGGTTTAAGAGTTAGTTAAAAAGCAAATGTTTACAGTAAAGATTGAAGTAAGCTATTAATTTAATTGTGGGAGGATCCTGAAAAAAGTTGGGATTTATGTTGGAATTAAGCCAGCTAAAATATTAGTGTACATTTAGTAAGCTTTGAATATAGTATAACCAGTTTATGATTTCTGTAACACTCCACTTTTGGTCAGACAAAAAGTGTGTACATTCATGCCTAGACACTCTTGCCTGAAATTAACTTTTAGTTGTTTATATAACAAAAATTCAAGTCTAATTTTTGGACAAAGGCTGGACAAAAGAGAATTCCAGGAAATTGGTTGGGAATGTCCAGGCTTGTAGCCAGTACAAAAGCACCATTATATAAAGACTTGATTTTATCACTGTTTAGACAATTGTTGGGAAAATTGAATTTGAGCCATAAGAGTGACGCTGGTAAACCGGAGCCTGTGTGCTTTGACTTGGGTATAAAAAATAAAGGAAGGAGAGAAAGCAGGATCTTCTCTTGAGCTGTCAGAGAGAGATCCTGTAGGTCCGCCATGAACTAAGGTAATATGGGAAATAGGTTACATTATAATCCACCTTGCACCAGAAGCAAAATCTTAAAGGAAATATTAAATTGATATCTGTTGGAGTTTGGTTTCAGTTATATTTTCCATACCAAACTTGTTATGTTGAACATTTTACTGATTATTAAGCTTGTAATCCATACTTATTTTGTATCGTCCTGTAAAGAAATTATTGTAAAACTTTTATTCAATCTCGATGGCAATTTTCTGATTTTATATTTCCATGAGGGAAAATCCACCACATAAATACACGACACTGCATCCTTGGATGAAGAAGTGTGATGTTGAGACTGCAGCCTGCAGACGCGGTAAATTATGGGTGGAGTCTTTACTGAAGTCCCTTTAAAATATAAATGAGCCTCCTGTTTTTTTCCACACATACCTGGACAAGACACTGCCTGCTGATCTCACAGACATTCACAGGAGCAAGCTAAGTAAGTCCGATATGGTGCAGATGAATGTTTGATTTGAATGATAGAGAATAGAAAACTCCTGTGGCTCTTCGATCTATAGATATAGTTTATATGAAACTATGTTCCAAATCTCTCTTGCAGATTGCTCATTGCATTTTCAATCTGTCGGGTTTCAGGTCCTATAGATGTTACTAATGCTGCGCAGGGTTCGAGTTAATCTGAGCTTCGTGGGGGTCTGTAATATACTAACTAACGTTGCCGGCTGGGATGAATAAATAAATAATAACGAGAGAGAGAGAAAGAGAGAAATCATTGCTTATTACGTGATTCAACATTTCCCTCTCTCACGCACACAAAAACGCACACATCAGTCTACTATTAGCCCCTAGGGTATTGTTCAAATAAATTTTCTTTTTGGCCAAGTTTTCTGTTCTCTCCCTGTGAACATGACAAAAGAGGAGGGAAGACTAAATCATGCCTACATGTGCTTCCTCAACAGGGATGATTTTACATGAGAAAAGTTGATCTACAGGGGAAACAGAACTGAAAGCCTGAAAACTGCACTGACTTAGATTCTATTAAGTTTATATTTTGTTTATATTTTTGTATATATTTTGAAATGACAGGTGCTACCTGAATTTTGTGTTTCTTTTTACATAAAGATTTCCACCATTAATTGGTGCAGAAACTTTCACCAAAATGTAGGAAATGACCTGTTAGGTCTAAACCGTGTGCACCATAGTGGCTGATGGTGGAGCCTGACTGTGCAGCCATCAGCACGTCAGTCAAGCGCTGCACAGTAGTAATAATGGTTGTGGATAAATGAATTAGTGACCCCCACAGATGCATGATTTTACTGCTTCCAAGGGAGCTCAGACCCTCCTTAAGGAGCAGAGCTCCCACTGGGTCCCACGTAACTGGACCCTGATGCTGCGTCGTGTTTATGTCCTTCCTGTCAGTAACTGTCTCTGCAGTCTGTCTGTTTTTATCTCCTCACCTCCGCAGCTTGATGGTGAGTCTGTTTCTGCTCTGTGAGGTTCATTTTCAACTAAATAAGAAAACTCTGGATTTGCAGAAAAAAAACAGCATAAATTCCAAAAAAATAGGCTACAGCTGTGGCTGTCTTCCATAAAGCCTATTTTGTAGTTGGTTGTGGACTTTTTTAACAGAAGACATAAGGATTGTATGTTATTTTCTGCTCCATTAACATTTTAGTTGAGGTGACGTCACACCACTCACGGTAACACGACACCAAATCAACTCTGATTTCTGTGGAACTGACTGGATCTGTGCCATCAAACCAGTCAAACTAACTGAAGTTATGAGGAAACATTCATGACTCACCTTACATAAGACAGCAAAGAACTATTTTTTTGTCTTAGTTATGTAACAATGGGATATCAATTCTTACAAATCTTAACCTAAATCTAATCCAACTTTTTTCTCCTCACGGTCTGCTTGTTGTACTCGCCCTGGCTCTGGAAATGACAAACTAACAAAGACACCGTTTCAGCCATGTTGTGTGTCAGTAACGTTTAATTACTTGCCCACAGACATTCAGCTTCCTTTCTAGTTCACCAAGACACGCTGTTGTTGTGGTGTTAGCTGTGATTGTTGCTGTTTGGAGCTGCTGTGCTCCTCTGGAAAGTCTCGTGTTGCTAGACATAAAGCCTACTGGGGCACAGGCCCCCATATACTTTTGAAACTGTAATGTGAAATGTGTTAGTATTTGCTTTACCAGCTTCCTTTGCGTATCCCATTATTATTGGCACTGCCATGTCAGAAAGGGCTTTGAACCTGTCATAAGCACACATACCTACGTCACCACCAGAGCCGGTCCTGACCTCCCTGGGACCCAAGAAAAATTCTGCTATTTGCCTTTGCTGCACAGTGACACCTGACACAGCAGTACTCTCACTGCAATCCTCCCACCTTTAAAACAGTGTGTGTTTCTGAAATATGTCTGAATAGAAAGCTCTTCTAGAAAAATCCAGTGCTGGTTTGAACGGACCTCTGCGCACTAACGCTGTCCTCATAAAGTCTCTTAAGACTGGGGCCAATCTGCTGCTCCATTAGGGTCTGAGCTGCTTGTACCTGATGCTGGCTGTACATCTGTGGTTGTGCTATAGGCTACTGGCTGAGGCTACCTGTATTTCACCTGGGTCTGTAGGACCTGCTAAAGAGGTCTGGCTGATGATCCAGCATCTACTGACAAACTTCAGCATAGCACCTGTAATTTATAAATAACAGTACTTGCTAGATATTGATATTATCAGCTCCATCTGGGCCACTCCTTTAATATATTTTCAAATTTAAAAGACTATATGAATTGACTGGATATGTGATGTTTATTATTTACTGAGAGATGTGCATCTGTTGTCTGACCTGCTAATCAACATTTTAATAATCAATAGTCAATGTGAATCCACAGCTTTCCATCTTGCATTAGTACAGAGTTGTATCTGATCAGAGCAAAGTGTGGAAAATAAATACATTAATTTGTGTTGTAGACATTTACATTCACATTTACTCATCTGGCAGACGCTTTTATCCAAAGCGACTTACATTTGAGAAACAACATACAAGCATCAACAGAGCATCAACTACAGATCTACAACTGACAAAACATACTAGTAAGAGCTCAAAGTTCATATCATATCAATGGGGTAGATACCGAGGGAAGGAAGTAAGAGTTAACAGAAAGTGCAATCAATACAAGATCATTGTAGGGGATAGAAGAAGAAGAGCACAGGAAGTGCATGTTAGAGGAGTTAGAGGTGTTATAAGAGGAAGTGTTCTCTGGAAGAGATGAGTTTTCAAGAGCTTCTTGAAGTTAGAGAGGGACGCCCCTGCTCTGATGGCGTGTGGTAGCTCGTTCCACCATTGTGGTGTCACAGATGAGAACAGGGACTGGGATTGCTTTGTGTGAAGGGATGGCAGAGCCAGGCGGCGTTCGTTGGAGGAGCGTAGTGGCCCAGAAGGAACGTACGTTTGTATTATGGAGTTTAGGTAGATGGGCACAGACCCAGTAGTCACTCTGTATGCAGCATTAGTGACTTGAATTTGATTCTGGAGGCCACGGGGAGCCAGTGGAGGTCACTGAGTAATGGAGGGACATGAGTCCTTTTGGGCTGATCAAAAACATTCTGAAACATTTGTAAAGGTTTCACCGCACAAGCTGGGAGAGCTGCTAGGAGGGCATTGCAATAGTCGAGGCGAGAGATAACCACGGCCTGTACCAGAAGCTGGGTGGCGTACTGAGTGAGGTAGAGCCTGATTTTCCTGATGTTGTATAGAGCAAAGCGGCATGACTGAGAGACAGCAGCAACATGGTCTGAAAAGGACAGCTGGTCATCAATCAGGACACCCAAACTTGTCTGAGAGTCAGATGATCACTGTCTTGTTTTAAAATAATGGGTTGCTATGAGGAGTGCGATCACACCTGTGTCTTGTCTGGACTGGTCCCACTTTTGTTGCTGCTGGAATGCACGGGTTTAATTTCATGCATGTTAACGCAAGTTCACGTCCGCCACAGTTATATTTTCTGAGGTGCAGTTAATAAACTCTGTGGCCAGTCAGCGGGTATCAAATGTAATAAAAAATTGTTTTTCACTCTAACATTGTTCAGACACAAAGTCTGGCAAGCAACCACAGACAGAGCAAGATGCACTTCCCAGCTGGGTTAACAGGACAGACAGACAGATTCAGTGCAGCGAACACATTAACTTACTGTTATCTGCTGACATCCGACTCTGAGAGGAGAGAACACAAGTTTACCTGACTGCTGTTTCCAAAAATTCTTTTGCCCAGAAGAATAGTCCTTCGTCACCCTCTCATCAACGTTATAGACACTCGCTTTCACCTTTACACCTCGTTTTTTTCATTTTATTTTGGAAGCGTAACCAGACGTTACATTTTTATTATTATTATTATTTTCTTTTCTTTGCAAAACACTTTTTACTCACCCCTGCTACCTGCATGTGCTAATCCATTCTTTCACCCATATTCTTTGTCTTTATAATTGCTGTCTTTATAATAACAAACAACAGCTGTTTCGTGTGTAGGTTCGCGTCATTTCACGTGTGTTTTCTTGACAAAACGTTGTTTGGAGACCAGAGACTTTGCTAGTATTTCTTTGCTGCCCTCTGGCTCAGACTGAAGCCCCTTTAGTGATTAGTTGATGCTTCATAGTCCTCAAACCAAGAGCCTTTGCTGTTAGAGCAGCAATGTCAACCTAAAATAAAAACAAATGAAAGCTAGAATAGATAGAATGATAGAATATAAGAATGTTATACTGCTCGTGTTATTTTGTTTGTTGTTCTGTTTACTATCTGTAGTAAATGGGCGTGTAAATAGATCTGAGTTACCTGGAACTGACTTGGTTTCTGTCAGATACCTCTGGAGAGAAGTTATGAGGAAACAACAATCAATTATCATTCCTGGAAGAAGGGATGGGGGGGCGAAAGAAGAACATTTTAAAGAGAAAAACACGATGGGGGGTCCTTCCTGTTGTCTGGGACAGGCACATTTCAGTACTAGTAACTATAACTAGTACTATAATTTGTGCTACTACTAGACAGTCAGATAGTATACATACAATCATCAGTGAGCTATTTAATTGAAGTCAGAGAGAATATTACTCATTGACGTAAGTAAACAAACCTCAAAACACTAACACCTGCATGCTGATTTTACTATAGATATACAGAACAGCTGCATTCCAGCTGTTGGGATGATTCATGTGATAACCTGACTGACTGGATTCTCTAGAACTGACTTTTCACACCTTCAGACCGGTCAGACTGCATCCTCAGATAGATAGATAGATAGAACACAATGATTAGATATAGTTTATATGAACCCTTATCTTTCTCATATGTATTTTTAATGCCACGACACTGCGACTCCACACTGGTCAAACTATAAAAAAGAAAGCAGAGTGTAAATGTAAAAAAAACCCTTCTGTGAGGAGAAGCTTGATCTAAAATCCATCCATCCATCGTCAACCGCTTATCCTGCGTACAGGGTCGTGGGGGGCTGGAGCCAATCCTATCGCCATCGGGCGAAAGGCGGGGTCCACCCTGGACAGGTCACCAGTCCATCACAGGGCTACACATAGACAAACAACCACTCACACTGACACTCACACCTAAGGACAGTTTAGGTTCACTAATTAACCTAGTCCGCATGTCTTTGGACGGTGGGAGGAAGCCGGAGCACCTGGAGAGAACCCACGCAGACACGGGGAGAACATGCAAACTCCAAACAAAAAGGCTGGGGCAACCAGGGTTGCTAAAACCCCAGAACTCAGAAATGCGAGACAACCTTTTTTCCCGCAGACAATAATATTATTCTTTAAAATTGTTGTTAAAAGCAACAATAATGTCATTTGGACAGCGGCTGTGCAACTCCCAGCCTTGGATCCATTCTCTAACAGAACTGAAATCCTGTTCTACCATCTGATGACAGTTATCCACCTGTTCTTGGTTGACTATTTATGTATTTGCCTTTTATGTTTGTCCACGAAAGTCTTTTGTTTCTCAGTCTTAATCCATTTATGCTAATACAAATCCGATTTTACCAGGGAGTCAGGATGACTGAAGCGGAACTTTTGAACACGCTGAAAGATTTGGAAAGCGAGGAGTTCAAGGACTTCAAGTGGTATCTGCAGAAGGATGACAGCCTCGAAGGCCGAACAGCCATCTCAAAGGGCAAGCTGGAGAAGGCAGAGCAACGGGACACCGTGGATCTGATGGTGCAGACCTACACTCTTACTGAAGCTGTGGAGGTGACCAAAATCCTTTTAATGAAGATCAAAAGGAATGATCTGGTCCAGCGTTTGTCGCCCAGCAGCTCGGCACCAAAAGGTCAGTCAAAGGAAGAGAAGCACAAACATAAAAAACATGATGTCACACATCTAGGAAATGCAATTGAATAGAACAGTGTAGAGGTGGAGAGGAGTAACCATCAGGACATCTGTCTGATTTTAAAGTTCCCATTAAATGGAAAGCAGAGCGCTATTTGCTTCCGCATATTTATGTGTTTCCTTTAAATTTACAAAGCTGGGGATGGACTTGTTTACAGTAGCTGAAAACTTACCTACACCTACACCAACACTCCCCCAGTGTCTAATATGACCACTAGCTGCAACTGAGCTAACTAGATAATGGCAGCTACTTAGCAGCAGTTAGCACTTTAGCACTAAGTAAAGTTATCTGTCCATCAGAAAACATAAATCACTCAGAGTTAAGTCAGAGCAGCCGGTGGACATTAAAAGGATACAAGAAAATATTTTCCAGTTCAGTCATGTTTTTGCACAGGCAGATATCACTAAGGTCCGGCCAGCGCACAGAAACACTCCGCAGATTTATTTTAGCAGCTTCGGCAGCGTCGTTTCATTGTACGCAACATTTATACACTCCCCCAGGTGCAGGATCATCATCAAGATATTTTTATTGTTTTCCAGGAAATGAAAAACAAACAAATTGTTGTGCCAGATATATATAGTGCAGACATATCATATAAAATAAACTTAAAACACTTGGGGACTTTAAGAAAGTACAACACATTATATGTGAGGGACAAAGAGGTCAGACAAATGTGATGGTCTGAGAAAATCTAATGATTTGTGTTTTTCTGGCCTCCAGCAAAGTCAAGAAAGAAGGTGAACAAATCACAGGGTCCAAAAAGGGGACTGGACACTGACAGGTCAGAATTCTGACGTACAACAGATGAACATTTACACACTGAATGGAAAACTCAGTCGTGTGTGTGTGTGTGTGTCTCTATGCTGTCATGCAGTCCAGTCACAGTGGAGGGCGGCACTTCTCTGGCTTTGGAGCCGACATCAAGCCCCTCGGATGTGAGAGAGCGAGACCTCAGCAACAGTAACCTTGGAGACCCAGGAGTGAAGATGCTGCCTGCAGCACTTGTGGATCCACGCTGTGGACCGGACCCTCTCAGGTATGACCAGACAATGAGAGCTCAAACACTGTTGCTTTGTTACACTGACACACTGAGGACAACCCGTTCTCACTCTCCGACTCATAACATAAGGACGCATGGTCAAGACCCATCGGTGTAAGTTTGTAAGCATAGGTTCAACGCAGTGGGGGAAGCCCTGTAGCGTTAGTTTTTGACAGTAAAGGTAGGTATATGATATTTAACAGGAAAGACTGAGTAAGGAGGTGGTTGGGGTGGAAGGAGGGCCAGAACCCGGACTTTGAACCAGGAGACTGGGGTTCGTGCCATGTGTGAAACAAAAACATGATTTTTTCATTGTATGTATGTTGTATGTTGTATTTCTGTTAACTCATTATCGATTTTGCTGATTTGTTTGTGTGGATAAAGCACTCGATCTAAGGGTGTAATCAATCAATCCCAGCTTGAAGGCCTGGTCCGATAAAAAAAAAAAAGTTTTTGAAGTCTAAAGTCTGTAGCAGTGATGTTCTCATTCGTGTGATACCATTAGTGAGTTAGCAAGTTTGACGTGTTGCCAGAAACAAACCAGATCACAACTGAGAAATGTCGGTCCACTGCTTTCGTTTTACCAACTTGTCTTTGTCCATTGTTGTTTCACTAGGAAACTGAAGTGTTCTCTCTTTGTAACAGAAGACGTTAATAATAAGGGAGGGTCTTCAAGTTCTGGCTTCTCTCCACTGGCCATGAAGCTGAAGTCGCTAGCTAGCGAGAGGCTAAAGTGTGCTGTTTGTGTAGCGCTGAAAGTTCAAGGCGGAAATTTGGTCCGCCGCTTAATATGTCTGCGTGGAAACTCGTTCCCAAAGTCCTGAACCGAAACGGTCCGGTACAAATACATGTAGTTACACCCCTAGCTCGATTGGTGACTCAGGGACTGAACAGGGTTTTTAGATTTTTTTTACACACATTAAACTATGCATAGGAAGTCTCAGTGTGTAGCTCACCAGGTACAGTGTTCTTTGTTTTCATTGCATTTTGCTTGTGAAGTGGAATATCAGCTTCTCATCAGTCTCACAGTTCAGAAGAAAGATGTCTCATTTCTGTAATAATGTGTTCTTGCATTCATTCTCCTCACCTGTTCAGTGGGAGAAATTCAGATTCAATGAACATGGTTTTATTTAACTGAGATGTCGCTGTTTCTTCCTTCAGAGTGGAACGTGGTGAAGGGATGAGATCTGGTCTGAGCAAGTGTAAGTGTGTCTTCACTGTTATTCATGAAAGTTGTCTAAATTAAAAACGTGTGCGTCTGCATTCAGTTCTCAGTTTGTTTAATTAACTAATTAACAGTCAGTCTGTTAATAAAGCAACAAATAAACCCATCTGTGTCTTGTTCTCTCCTTCAGTTTCCTCAGATGAAGTCAGTCTGGAATCAAGCTCAGTAAACATGTCTTCCAATTCGTCCGTCAGGAAGAGGAAGATGGCATCAATGAATCAGTCATATGGTGAAACAGGCACATTTGGCTTCTTCTCTAAGCTGTGGCGTAGATAGTGAAAGGCTGAGTCAGTATGAGTTGTTTGTATAGACAGGTTTCCTGTTTAGTGAAAAACCTTTTTATTATATTCACAACACTGGCATAATGATAAATCCTGTAAAAAAATCCTATTGTTTCCTCAGATTATACCAGACACTCCCCCACATTGTTAAGCTCCAGAGCAGAATTCTGGAGCTAACAGCTAATTCTATCAATCATTACCTGTTGACTTTTGGACTGTATAAAGATTTCAAGCGCCTGTTAGCTTAGCCATGCACCTCTGTGAGGAATCAACTTCCCTCCTTCTCCGTGTTACACTTAAGGATGGCAGCACACGAGATGATACTGACATCAAATGTGATGAAAATGCTGTTTTTCTTTAATGTGCAATATGATGTTTGTGAATGTTGTGTGAATATGCTTTTACAGGTATAATGCATTGTAGGCTATACTGTCTGGAGAAATCAATGAATATGAATATAAATATTAACTAGGCTTCATCTCGCGCTCTTTTTTCAGAGTTTGCTGCTGTTGCTAAAGTTAGCTCAATCTAGACAAGCTAATATCAAGTAACAGCATCGAGTAGCAGAGGGGAAGGGGGAAGTGCTGACTGCTCCTTGGCTTTTCACTTGTCTGATACAGCCCATCATGTATTATGAAAAGGTTTTTTTGTCAATGAGTTATTTGTTTAGAAATGTATTTGGTTACTGTGTTAATGAAAATGTTTTTTAAGAGTTTTTTTATCTGTTGAGATGATTAGACATTTGCCTCTACGGTTTTGATCAAACCTTTCGATAAATGAGTTTTAACATGAATTTCTACTCCGAGTTTTGGTTTACTGTTACATTGTGATGTTGTATTCTTATACTTCACTGTTTATTTGTCACATATTTTGCAAGACTGTTAAAGCTTTATATACAAATGCAAACACACATATTGTCAGTTTTGAAGATGCTTTGTTGTTGGGTCGAGGGGATTTAATGTAGCAGCTGCTAAGAGACCACACATAAGTGAAAGTGCAGGATGTGTACATGGAAAACAATATCTGGCAACAAAGACTGATGAAAGAAATGCTGAAAGAGAGTTACGGAAGCTTGTGGATCAGAGACAGGAAATCACAGTTGAGGCTGAAAATCACTGTGTGTCGACTACAAACTTTATTTTCATGTAAGATGTATTCACATGATTCATAGCTGAATAGTGATGAAGGAAAGATGTTCCCTGTTTCTTCATCCAGGGTCGAAGATGATGGAGAGTAGAGGAAGTGTAAGTGTTTGTTCACTGTGATTCATGAAAACAGGCAGCACATGTTAAAGTAGTTTAACTCAAAAGCTAGTGTATCTGCATTCAAGTCTCAGTTTGAAACAAGTTCCAAAAAGATGAGTAACCCTGAAAGTTTGGTCAGTGTGCGAACCACACCATGGCTTTTGGCGGCGCTCACTTTTTAAAGGATGTTGGGCCGAAATGTGCCAAAGGGGGTTCTTTAAGAGCCACAAAAAATGAGCGAAGAGATCAGTTTTCCCGCCACCTATAGCGGGCCATTAACGGCAGAAACTCTCTCTCACTCACGTGAGGTGACAGACTGAGCAGACTGAGTGGGACCAAGAGAGTTTGTTAAAGTGAGTGAAGTTTATGATATTACACCAGGCTTCCACAGTGACAAGATTAGCATGCATGCTGATATCTTTATTAAAATGAATTGGGGATGAATCACCCTCATGTATTAATGATATATCAATAGCTTAATTTTACAGCTTTATCCATGATGATGAAGATACAGAAAAATAGAAATCCATGGCAAAAATAACATATTCTCAATAGAGAGTAAAACATTTTAAAAAACATGGTTTCAGGGGAGCTCATACACTATATTGCCAAAAGGTTTGGGATGCCTGCCTTTACATGAAGCTTAAGCACATCCCATTCTTAATCCATAGGGTTTAATATGAAGTTGGCCCACAATTTACAGCTATATGAGGTTCACCTCTTCTGGGAAGAGTTCATGGGAAGTTTTGACCTTTCTGCTAGAAGCACATTTGTGAGGTCAGGCCAGGGCTGGACTGGTAATCAGAATCAGAATAAGAATCGGCTTTATTGCCAGGTATGTGTACACATAGGAGGAATTTGACTCAGGATTGTACATTGCTCACGATGTGCTTACTCATACAAAAATACAATAACACAATAATAAAATAAAATCAGACACAGGCTACAGTGTAGATAACACTAATATACACACTATGAACAAAGACAATGTAGACATATTGACAAATAGTGCAGTGATCAGAGTGCAAAGGATGCAGGAGTAATTATTATTATCATTGTTATGTACATGTCACAGGTGGATGTGTGTACAGGTAGACATACACATACACATATACATGTACACCGTGCAATGGAGCATAGTAGTAAGTAAGTAAAAGTATTTTGTACAGGAGTTTTGACTTGAGGTAGGTGGATTGGTATATAGTATATACAACATGACAATATAACAGTATGAACAGCTCTGAAATAGAGAATGGTGAATAATAATAGTGTTACCCAGTAAACAGGTGCTGATTAGAACAGAGTTACGGGTTATTGCACAGGAATTGTTCCTGACACTGTGAGTCAGAAATCAGCTGTTCATCAGAGTGATGGCTTGTGGGAAGAAACTGTTCCTGTGTCTGTTGGTTTTGGCGTACAGAGCTCTGTAGCACCTACCAGAGGAGAGGAGCTGGTGTATCCGGGGTGAGATGGATCTGCAGTGATGTTTCCTGCCCGTTTCCTGACTCTGGAAATGTAAAAGTCCTGAATGGAGGGCAGGTTGGCACTGATAATTTTTTCTGACGTGCAGAGGACAGACTGGATGATGGCTGTGTAGAAGTGGATCAGCAGCTCCTTAGGCAGGTTGAGCTTCCTGAGCTGACACAGGAAGTACTCCTCTGCTGGGCCTTCTTGATGATGGTGTCAGTGTTGGGCTCCCACTTCAGGTCCTGGGATTTAGTGGAACCCAGAAACCTGAAGGATTCCACAGCAGACACAGGGCTGAGTATGGTGATGGGGGGCAGAGTGGGGGGACTCCTCCTGAAGTCCACAATCATCTCCACAGTGTTGAGCTCCTGGTTGTCCTGACCGCACCAGAGAGCCAGCTGATCAACCTCCCGTCTGTAGGCGACTCGTCACTGTCCCGGATGAGGCCGATGACCGTTGAGTTGTCAGCGAACTTCAGGAGTTTGACAGACGGGTCTCCTGAGGTGCAGTTGTTGGTGTAGAGGGAGAAGAGCAGTGGGAGAGCACACACTTTTGCCTCTGGAGGAGGTGGCTCACGTCCTCTTCACAGATCTTGAATGCAGATGAGGGGTCAGAGAGGGAATGGCAGCGTGTCATGGGGGAAGGTGGTTGTTTGAAGATGGTGTTGGAGTGGGGAAGAGGTGTGACAATGGGCCTATCAAACCTACAATAACAGCTCGTCTGCCAGTTGTTGAGTATTCTGTTTTTTGGCTTTTCCCTCTCCTTTATTGAGTTATATATCTTTTTTGTGGATGTAACAGGTTTGCAAAGTGAAAAAGCCCAAAGGGAGTTCCCATCTCCCACAGAAAGCTCCGCTCTGAACCACTTGAAAACAGCTCGTTTGTAGTGCAGCACTTCACCTCCTTTACTTGTGACGTCACAATGCAACATCACCTTAACTGTCTGTACCTCTGTGTGTGTATTGTTTAGGCTGCGTCCCTCTCTCTCTCTCTCTCTCTCTCTCTCTCTCTCTCTCCCTCTCTCTCCTTCACCCCCAACCGGTCGAGGCAGATGGCCGCCCACCCTGAGCCATGGTTCTGCTCGAGGTTTCTGCCTCTTAAAGGAAGTGAAGTAAAGGAACTGTTGGGCTTCTGTAAATAACATCACAGAGTACGGTCTAGACCTGCTCTTTATGAAAAGCGCTCTGAGATAACTGTTGTGATTTGGTGCTATATAAATAAAATTGAATTGAATTGAATAGCAAGGGTAAAATTTGCAACATGTTAACTTACACATAGAAGATTGATCCCGATGAGTTTTGCGGTATTAGTTTTACACATTTTAAATATGGGGAAGAGAGACAGCATTGGCATTTGATCACTACATGCATCACCACCAGTACCGTGAGTTGGGATATCAGACCACTACAGAACCAGGAGACAAAAAGTTGAATCGGTTCATCCCTACATACTATATAACAAATGTAATGAAAATTAAGAATTAACCCTGAGTTGGATTATCAATGGCAATCCGTTTTCCTCTTTGTATCGTCTCTGAAAAATGCTATGGAAGGGGACACTAGAAAAAAAAAA